>NC_141554.1:69547500-69847500 GCF_021556685.1 Rattus norvegicus
CCAACCAAAAAGAGCCCAGGTCCAGACGGGTTTAGTGCAGAATTCTATCAAACCGTCATAGAAGACCTCATACCAATATTATCCAAACTATTCCACAAAATTGAAACAGATGGAACACTACCGAATTCCTTCTATGAAGCCACAATTACTCTTATACCTAAACCACACAAAGACACAACAAAGAAAGAGAACTTCAGACCAATTTCCCTTATGAATATCGACGCAAAAATACTTAATAAAATTCTGGCAAACCGAATCCAAGAGCACATCATTGAAATCATCCACCATGATCAAGTAGGCTTCATCCCAGGCATGCAGGGATGGTTTAATATATGGAAAACCATCAACGTGATCCATTATATAAACAAACTGAAAGAGCAAAAGCACATGATCATTTCATTAGATGCTGAGAAAGCATTTGACAAAATTCAACACCCCTTCATGATAAAAGTCCTGGAAAGAATAGGAATTCAAGGCCCATACATAAACATAGTAAAAGCCATATACAGCAAACCAGTTGCTAACATTAAACTAAATGGAGAGAAACTTGAAGCAATCCCACTAAAATCAGGGACTAGACGAGGCTGCCCACTCTCTCCCTACTTATTCAATATAGTTCTTGAAGTTCTAGCCAGAGCAATCAGACAACAAAAGGAGATAAAGGGGATACAGATCGGAAAAGAAGAAGTCAAAATATCACTATTTGCAGATGACATGATAGTATATTTAAGTGATCCCAAAAGTTCCACCAGAGAACTACTAAAGCTGATAAACAACTTCAGCAAAGTGGCTGGGTATAAAATTAACTCAAATAAATCAGTTGCCTTCCTCTATACAAAAGAGAAACAAGGCGAGAAAGAAATTAGGGAAACGACACCCTTCATAATAGACCCAAATAATATAAAGTACCTCGGTGTGACTTTAACCAAGCAAGTAAAAGATCTGTACAATAAGAACTTCAAGACACTGAGGAAAGAAATTGAAGAAGACCTCAGAAGATGGAAAGATCTCCCATGCTCATGGATTGGCAGGATTAATATAGTAAAAATGGCCATTTTACCAAAAGCAATCTACAGAGTCAATGCAATCCCCATCAAAATACCAATCCAATTCTACAAAGAGTTAGACAGAACAATTTGCAAATTCATCTGGAATAACAAAAAACCCAGGATAGCTAATGCTATCCTCAACAATAAAAGGACTTCAGGGGGAATCACTATCCCTGAACTCAAGCAGTATTACAGAGCAATAGTGATAAAAACTGCATGGTATTGGTACAGAGACAGACAGATAGACCAATGGAATAGAATTGAAGACCCAGAAATGAACCCACACACCTATGGTCACTTGATTTTTGACAAAGGAGCCAAAACCATCCAATGGAAAAAAGATAGCATTTTCAGCAAATGGTGCTGGTTCAACTGGAGGGCAACATGTAGAAGAATGCAGATCGATCCATGCTTATCACCCTGTACAAAGCTTAAGTCCAAGTGGATCAAGGACATCCACATCAAACCAGACACACTCAAACTCATAGAAGAAAAACTAGGGAAGCATCTGGAACACATAGGCACTGGAAAAAATTTCCTGAACAAAACACCAATGGCTTATGCTCTAAGATCAAGAATCGACAAATGGGATCTCATAAAACTGCAAAGCTTCTGTAAGGCAAAGGACACTGTGGTTAGGACAAAACAGCAACCAACAGATTGGGAAAAGATCTTTCCCAATCCTACAACAGATAGAGGCCTTATATCCAAAATATACAAAGAACTCAAGAAGTTAGACCGCAGGGAAACAAATAACCCTATTAAAAAATGGGGTTCAGAGCTAAACAAAGAATTCACAGCTGAGGAATGCCGAATGGCTGAGAAACACCTAAAGAAATGTTCAACATCTTTAGTCATAAGGGAAATGCAAATCAAAACAACCCTGAGATTTCACCTCACACCAGTGAGAATGGCTAAGATCAAAAACTCAGGTGACAGCAGATGCTGGCGAGGATGTGGAGAAAGAGGAACACTCCTCCATTGTTGGTGGGATTGCAGACTGGTAAAACCATTCTGGAAATCAGTCTGGAGGTTCCTCAGAAAATTGGACATTGAACTGCCTGAAGATCCAGCTATACCTCTCTTGGGCATATACCCAAAAGATGCCTCAACATATAAAAGAGACACGTGCTCCACTATGTTCATCGCAGCCTTATTTATAATAGCCAGAAGCTGGAAAGAACCCAGATGCCCTTCAACAGAGGAATGGATACAGAAAATGTGGTACATCTACACAATGGAATATTACTCAGCTATCAAAAACAACGAGTTTATGAAATTCGTAGGCAAATGGTCGGAACTGGAAAATATCATCCTGAGTGAGGTAACCCAATAACAGAAAAACACACATGGTATGCACTCATTGATAAGTGGCTATTAGCCCAAATGCTTGAATTACCCTAGATCCCTAGAACAAACGAAACTCAAGACGGATGATCAAAATGTGAATGCTTCACTCCTTCTTTAAATGAGGAAAAAGAATACCCTTGGCAGGGAAGGGAGAGGCAAAGATTAAAACAGAGACTGAAGGAACACCCATTCAGAGCCTGCCCCACATGTGGCCCATACATATACAGCCACCCAATTAGACAAGATGGATGAAGCAAAGAAGTGCAGACCGACAGGAGCCGGATGTAGATCGCTCCTGAGAGACACAGCCAGAATACAGCAAATACAGAGGCGAATGCCAGCAGCAAACCACTGAACTGAGAATAGGTCCCCCGTTGAAGGAATCAGAGAAAGAACTGGAAGAGCTTGAAGGGGCTCGAGACCCCCAAAGTACAACAATGTCAAGCAACCAGAGCTTCCAGGGACTAAGCCACTACCTAAATACTATACATGGACTGACCCTGGACTCTGACCTCATAGGTAGCAATGAATATCCTAGTAAGAGCACCAGTGGAAGGGGAAGCCCTGGGTCCTGCTAAGACTGAACCCCCAGTGAACTAGACTGGTGGGGGGAGGGCGGCAATGGGGGGAGGGTTGGGAGGGGAACACCCATAAGGAAGGGGAGGGGGGAGGGGGATGTTTGCCCGGAAACCGGGAAAGGGAATAACACTTGAAATGTATATAAGAAATACTCAAGTTAATAAAAAAAAAAAGAATATATTGAATTATTTTGGCCAAAAAATATCCAACTTTCAAATGCTTATAAGTAGTACCATTTTTCTTTGTCTTTGGTAATGTTGATCAAATAATAAATAATTTGATAGGAACTCTTAATGCGTGAAGAAAAATACTGGAAATATCTTTGTACATTATGTCAGTTGATCTATACATTCTAAATAATGTGTAATGATAAATATACGAGGGTTTTCCCTTTGTGGAAAGTCAGATGACATTTCCATGATGATAATGAGTAGAACATTTGAGTAGAACATTACATTTCTATGTAATTGAACATATCAATAACATTTGTAATCTTGAACACATTTAAAGGAAGTTTTTAGGCTCTTGTATTTTGCTTTTGAAACTAAGCAACTAGAGATGAAAAGAAGTCATGTATGTTACTGATAGCATATACACCACACTATAGTGGGTATGCATGTGCCTGTGTGTGCCGCGCGCGCGCGCGCGCGCGCACACACACACACACACACACACACACACACACAAACACACAAAACCTGATACCAAAGAAGTGCATTTTATTTTTAACAGATTTTCTAGGAAGTCTAGCAAAAAGCAATTTTGCTAAGGCAAAATTACTTTTCTCTGTTAATGATATTTTATTAGCATATAAAGATGCATTAACTTATTCCAGAGCCAAAAGCAAAATTTCAAAGGTACATGAGTCACTTGTATTGTGAAGGTCTAGATTCCTTATCTTCTTCTCCAGGTGACTAACACAGTAAATGATCTCACGGAGTAGGAGGAGCAGTCACATAATATGATCATACACCTAATCTCATATGAATGTCATAAAATAATCATTGTTTATATAATCATCCCAATGAATAACATCATAAGTTGAGATTGGCAATCTAAACCAAAAAGTCTATAATTAGATGTTGACTTTTTCATACACATAAGTTATTTGAGTATAAAAAGTAGCCCCTGTTCCTAAACTTGGTTTGTGGAGCTACGCTGAGTAAGACAATGGGAAGAAGTCTTTTTACCTACAACCTAGATCAAAATAAGCATCAGTGGTCTTAGATATAATGTGCATAATATTAGAAAATTATTTTACTTTATAAACACTGGTCTTGGTGTTATTTATAGTAGTCACTGGGGATTGATATTTTCAGGTAAGTTCCTCTCTTGATATTTGTCATACTGAATCTAAACACACAACATTTGCCTCTTACTCTTCTTAGTTTCATAATTTTTACATTTGCAATTACAGTCCTTCCACAAGTACAGGAGAAGGTGTTCATATATAAATAAACATATGCAGATATGCAGAGAGAAAGAGAGAGAGACAGAGAGAGAGAGAGAGAGAGAGAGAGAGAGAGAGGAGGGAGGGGGAGAGGGAGAGGGAGTAAAGAAAGAATAAGACTGAGAGGTGGGAGAGAGGGAAGGTGAAGAAGGACGGGGAGAGTTGATTCATTGTAAAATGTCTCTTATGAATAACAGGTTCTATGGTCAGCTGCCATGGTCAGCCATATGCAAATGGGAGACCCATGCAAACAAATGATATAGTCCAAATTTTGATTCCTGAGAATACAGAAAGCTTATAATGCAATTTCTACTCTAAGCACACAGACTGATGTCCCCATAAAAGAAAACACAATAAACAACATTTGCCTTATGTCACTTTTTGTTTCTGTCAAAGCTGCTAATTGGTAGGAGGAGGCTCACCATGTGGGGAGATCAATTTTCTTCACTTCATTTATTGAGTCAAAGGCTAATCTCATTTATAAACATTCTCACCAGTCAATCAGAATCATATTTAACAAAGAATGTTTGATTCCTGTTTCAATGCAATTGATATAAAGTTTAACATCATATTAATTTTGAAAACAAAATTATTTCATGGCTTGTTGCCAATTATGAACTCGGTGGAGACTATAACGTTTCCTTTTCTTCTTGCATATGCAACTCAAGGTTTTCAAACCAGATTCTGTCTCCTTGGATGTCAAGTACTTTTCAAGAGAGATAAGAATGAATCAAATAGTGTATGGAAATACAAGTTCAATTGGTAAAGCACTTGGCATCCGAGCATGAGGACTCAATTTCAGATTGTTCCTACTCCATAAAAGCCAAGTATGCCAAGGAACATCTGTAATACCCACAATGTGAAACACAGATAGGGGGAATCCGATACATGGTATACATACATACATACATACATACATACATACATACATACATACATACATACACATATGCAAACAAAACACTCATACACATAAAATGAAATAAATATAAAAATGAAAACCTATGTACTTTCATACATGCACTGGCAGCATAGAGTGAACTCAACAAAATAAAACTGATAACCAAGCAAGCAAGAAATGAAGGAAATAGCATATAAACTTGGAAAGAAATAATGGTGAAGAAATGGGAGAAGAAATGCAGCAGTGCAATATAGGTGGACTTAATTAAAACACTGCAAACATGCAATGAAAGACTCAAACAATAAAAAAAAAACAATGGAAAGAGGACACAGGTATATAGGTGAGACCTTTCTGAGAAGTGTAACGTACTAGGTACCACTCTTGTGAAGAATGAATTGGCAGATGGTATATTAATTTACTATATACAACTATCAAAAGAAAAATAGTTTTTTAGTATATTGTAAGTTGGTGCAGCCTGTACAATAACAGGAATCCAGCTTGATGTATATGGTGAATGTCTGTGGTAGTATCTACTTACCTGAAATAGTTGTTATATCAGAATGAGTTATTTTCTGTGTAGTTTTTCACCCCCAAATTAACAACTTGTGAATGAAGGTAGTCCAGATTGCTCAGTGCATAATCCTAAGAAATAAGCAGGAGTTGCTTTATTTGGAATTTCCAGTCATGCAACCTTTGCAATGTATCCAAAGGTAGTTCTGGTGTCACTGGATCGTAATTAGAAGCCTATGCCCTGGACTCCCTAACAAACAAGGTTCAGTGCCCCATCTTTGATAAACCAATTAAAAAAGCCAGATTAGAAGTTCTTATGGTTGGGGATATCACCAATTATATAGAACTCAGTACTGATGCTAATGTAAATGGATTTATTTCTGAACTGGGTTTTAAATATTAATGTTTCTTTTGTGTTTTTATCCTTGACTAACAGCTCTATTACCCTTACTCTAGAAGCTTCTGGATCTTTTTCTTCCTCCCTCATTTCTCTTTCCCTCCATACTTCCCCATTTCTCTCTTTCTTATGCTATGTTTGATGGCTAAGGCAGAGATTATAACTGGCCAAAATGCTGAAAATAAATGACTAAATTGGACATTTATATCACCCTTTCAAGACTCAAGAAACATCATGGTTGCCTAAGATGCCACAGGATTATAAGAGTTATGTGTATATGTAGTTTAGAACATTTCTACAATGGTAGATTTTCATATAACTTTTCCAAAGGGTTATATTTCTAGCTCTCCCCATGGATACAGTGTGTCCAGTCATAAATGGAATGGCTTTATAATGTCACTTTCCTCACAAGGCTCAGGTATCATTGTGGAGGAGAGTGGAGAATAATGGGTGAATCGCTACAAGAAAATAGTGATTTCCATGCACAACAAGACATATGAACTCACAGTGGTTGTGGCAGTACACAAAGGGTCTGTGCAAGAATGTGCCAGAAAAATTCCAGCATGAGAGTAGGGAGTTAGTCACAGTGTCCCTCCCCTAGATAGGAACTATTAGCAATGGTACTATCATTTTCTTTAAGAGTACAGCCCCCGAGAAGCTACCTAAACTCCAGTAACTCCAGTAATTGGCCTCACACCCATGGACATACTAGCAGGAATAATGAACTTCATGTGTATACTAAGCACACTTCTTTATTGAATCAGAATATATATATATATATGTATGTATGTATGTATATATATATATATATATATATATATATATATATATATATATATATATATATATAGAGAGAGAGAGAGAGAGAGAGAGAGAATTTAAAAATGAGTTTTTGTTAAATATAACAACAGTTGCTTTAGAGCTGAGAGGCTGAGAACCTGGAAGTTGATCGATTTTTGAGTCTGTGGTGTGCCTGGGCAGTTACAGTCCTAGAGTGATTTTCCTCACACTTAGGAGGTAGAACACATGGTAGCTGTTCAGTCCAGAAGGGTGGTTTGCCTCAGAAGTTCTAATATGGTGCCCCAAACTTGGGAAATCCTTGTAAACCACTGGTCCTTAGTCAACAATGGAAACATGGAAATGCTGGTTCTGATATTCTGATATCAGCAGAGGAATCAGTAATAGTAGAAATGGGGTAAATCAGTTGGTTAACAAGAGGGGAGGCCAAGCCAGGAAAAGGTAAATAATCTTCCTTTTGTCAAGCTCTCTCTTTTTTAATTTTTAATCTGAGCTGCTACCAGTAGTTGCCACCCACACTTGGAGTGGATCTCTCACATTAACTAAGGGGACTCATAAAAGTTCTTCAGTCATGGTTCTATAATCAGGTGATTAAAAATTTAGCAAGTTGGTATTAAAAATTAAGAAAAATAACATATGAAATTGGGAAGGTGTGCAGACTAAATGCATTAGTGGTGAACTGAATAGCCAGTCTGTATCGTTGTTGCATTAAGGAAGGAAATAAAAGCACTTTCCCTTGGAGTCATTTAACCCAAAGTGATTTCAGACTTGAATTCACTACTTCTTTCTTTCTGTGTCTGTCCTGCATCTTCATCACAAAGGGTTTCCTGCTCTGTATTCATTGAACACAAAGAGAATCCAATGGGTTAAGGAATGGGGAACCTTTACAGAAATCCATAACAGAGCTTTACAAGATTAAGGTACTGGTTCCAGCTGGTCCCAACTAACTCAGAAAACAAACAGTACAACAAACACCTTTGCTTACCCACCAATCTCCACACCAATGGATGCTTTCAAATTTTATGGTAAATTTTAGAAGGTTTCTTTCAACTAATGCCTTTGCTATTTTCAGCAAATACTTACGTTTTTCTGGGTTAGGGACATGAAAGAGTACATAATTTTAGATTACAGCTATGCATTAGCTTAGTTTGTAAATGTTGCTACAACAGTGTTATGGTTTGTATATTCTTGGCCCAGGGAGTGGCACTATTAGGTGTGACCCAGTTGAAGTAGGTGTGTCATTGTGGGTGTGGGCTTTAAGACCCTCATCCTAGCTGCCTGAAAGTCAGTATTCTGCTAGCAGCCTTCAGATGAAGATGTAGAACACTCAGCTCCTCCTGCACCATGCCTGCCAGGATGCTGCCATGTTCCTGCTTGACATGACAATGGACTGAAACTCTGAACCTGTAAGCCAGCCCCAATTAAATATTATCCTTATAAGATGTTCACAATGCCAACCAACCAGAGCTTCCAGGGACTAAGCCACTACCTAAAGACGATACATGGACTGACCCTGGGCTCCAACCTCATAGGTAGCAATGAATAGCCTAGTAAGAGCGCCAGTGGAAGGGGAAGCCCTTGGTCCTGCCAAGACTGAACCCCCAGTGAACATGATTGTTGGGGGGAGGGCAGTAATTGGGGGAGGATGGGGAGGGGAACACCCACATAGAAGGGGAGGAGGTTGGGTTAGGGGGATGTTGGCCGGAAACCAGGAAGGGGAATAACAATCGAAATGTAAATAAGAAATACTCAAGTTAATAAAGATGGAAAAAAAAAAGAGTTGCCTTGTTCATGGTGTCTGTTCACAGCAGTAAAACCTTAACTAAGATAGTAGTTGGTACCAGGGACTGGGATATTGCTGTGATAAGCCCGTTTTTGTTTGGAAGAATGTGGATTTGGGGACTTTGAATTTGGAAAATCATGGTTTTAAGTGGGGCTTAATGAACCATTCTAGTAGGAATATGGAAGATTTTGTTACTTTCAGTGATTTGACCTTTGCAGAACTGGCCCAAGAAGTTTCAGTGGAGAAGAACTTAAGTATTAGGCCTAAAGACTATTTTGGTGCGATTTTGGTGAAAGATTTTTTTTTTTTTTTGCCTTGTCTAAAGGGTCTGCCTGAGGCTAAGGTGAAGAGACTCAGATTAATTGCATTGACAAAGGAAGTCTCAGAAATGCCCATCATAGACTTTGTTCTCTGGTTAAATCTCATGACGTGCATTTTGAACAAGCATAGCAAGCTGAGAAAGAAAAATATAAAGTATACGGTTCAAGTATTAAAGGAGCACCACCAGGAAGTGAAATGAAGCTGAATCCTGTATTCAAAGATATTAAATTGAAATAAAAGAGTACTGATCTTGGGGCAAGGTCCGACCCAGTTAAGTTTAGGTCCAGACATGGTAGTATAAGCCTTTAATCCCAGGTGGCAAAGATAAGCAGATCTTTGAGTTCAAGGGCAGCCTAGAACACAGAAAGTTCTAAGTGAAGAAAAGCTTGGTGGACCACAATTTTAATCCCAGTGCTTTAGGAGACAGGCATACAGATCTCTGAGTTCAAAGTCAGTCTATAGTACAGAGTTAGTTCTAGGCTAGTCAGGCTTAGGCAATGAAGGAATTGGAAATCAGAAAGCTGGTGATAATGTAGTAGAACAAGGGGACAGTGTTCCAGCCCCAGGAAGCAGCAGAACTCTTCAACTTTGGCCACATGGCTCTGGCATTAGAGTCCAGGATAAAGGGGACTACTGGGACAATTGACACTGGTTAGCTGGAGATAAGAAACTAGTGGTGATTAAGACGATACCAGCATCATTGAGGTAAACTCTTCTGGGAAGTGTTTTCTGAGAGCACAAGGAAGCTGTGTTCCAGAGATAGTCAAGGTTGTCGCTCGTGTTACAGCTGTACTTGGTAATGTTTAAGAGTTACCCAGGCGGTACTGGTTTTGAAGGCAAGAAGAGGTCATGATGAGCAGCTGAGGCTTGGCACTGTGAGAGGACATGGAAGGCAATTGGTAAAAGTACAGCCTCCCTTGCAGTTGATAGCCCGGGACTGAAGGGGTCATGCAAAGGAATTGAGGCTTGGCTCCGTGGAGTGAACCTATGAGAGAATGTTGGTGAATGCTGTTTGCAGTGGAAGACCCCAATGTATTGGAGATGCCAGTACCATGCGATGATCACCAGCAAGAGCAGTGTCAGTGGAGTGGATCAACCAGTTTTCATGGTATTGGAAGGTATTTTGCATGCTACCAAAGGAGAACAGTAAACACTAACCCTGCAACATACCCTTTGATCTAAAATGGTGACCTGCCTGCAAATTACATTGATACAATATTGGTACAAAACTTGTGGGTATAACCAATCAATATCTTATTTGATTAAAGGCTCAATCCATAAAATGGAACCCATATCTGATACTGTTGGGTGGCCAAGAAGGAATATAGCACTAACATGACTTCTAATGACATTCTACCATACTTGTAGATCTGTCACACTCATAGATATAGTCATCATCCTAGAGAAGCTTCCTTTTGCAGCAGATAAGAACAAATAGAGACCAACAGACAGATAATTTCCAGAGAGTGAGAGACCTTGGAACACTCAGCCCATAAAGGGCTTCATTAAACCTCTCCCCTCAGGACGTTGGAAACTTGGCCAAAGTAGAGGCAGAAAAAGAGCCAGAGGGGATAGAGGACACCAAGGATTCATGGTCTCTCAGATACAACCAGGGTGTTGCACATATGAAATCATAAATTATGGTAGCATGCACAGGACCTATACAGGTCTGTTTTAGATGGGATTTTAGAGCTGATACAAACCCCTATCCCTAATCCAGAAAATCTCTGATAGATACTCCAAAATGAAACAAAAACAAAACAACAAGTTTTCTTCAAGGGAGTCTCACTGAGTAAACGAAATACTTTTAAAGATAGACCTCATGCTCACCAGTAGAAGGAAAACACAAAGGAACTCGTCTTCAGCTTTGGAGGTTCCTTATTTAATGATGTTAAGTCAGGGATTTTTTTTAATACCTTACAAGTCTTTTGTGTTTTGATTATGGCTTTCAGGTTTGAGTTTTTATGCAAATCCTGTGTGTGTGAGAACATGTGTGTCATTTTGTGTCTATATACATTTCTTGTGCTTTTTCTTTGACTCTTTTTGTTATTGGTTTGCTTTGTCCTATTCTGATTTATTTGTTTTTGATTTTTCTTATTTTATGGTCCTATTGTTCCTTGGCTGCCTGTTTGTTTTCTAAAGAGAAACAGAAAGTGTCTACCTCCAAGATGGAAGGTATGTATTAACTGGGAGGAATAGTTGGAGGTGAAATAATAATCAGAGTATAGTGTATAAGAAACTGTCTTCAATAAAAGAAATAAAAGAAGCTATTAGTTATCTCTTCACTTGAAATTCTTATATTTATTTTGCTATAAAATATTCTCAACTCTGAGAGTAAGCATAATCATAACTATGTGACATTTTAATACAATTCTAGATATAGCCTTTACCTCAAACAAAATCAAATAGTCATAAATATATGAGAGCACAAAAGCATTATTACAATGCATACATAATGACAGAAAAACTGTATATTTCACAATTTTTGACAATTTAGCATCAAAAATGTGATAACATATATGCATATCCACATTTCACCTTTAGTCCTGACAATTTAGCATCGAATAAGCCATTGGCTTTTGTGAAGGAATCTCTAAAATTCTACAGTTCATGAGGTAGCCACCCTTTGTACAATATGAGACTGATTTCTGGATAAATTTATCCACGTCTCAGTACCTTTAAAATTGTTTTGTCATACTCATTGTCCTATAAGGTCATTTTTTTTCTAAGAACTCTTCTTAATATTATATTATTTTCCATACCTGACAGGATTTATTGAATGGATAAAGCACCATTTATTTAACCAACTTCCTTTTGCTGACACTTCAGTTGTTTTCAGTTTTTATTATTATACAGGCCACTAGGATTAATGTAACTGTCACATCTTTCAGCATATCTATGATTGTTTTGAAACAGCTTATAAGTGATAACTGATTCATCCAAATAATCTCTCTGAAGCTTCCTCAGTGTATTAAAAGGACAAAAGAAAGTTATCTGAGGAAAATGTACTGCATGCATGAATGGTAGAAATAAAAGAACGTGGTGCTAGAATAGAAGGATTGTGATGAGTACGGTGGAATACTAAGAAATATAAGACATGCATGATTTTTTCAATCAAGGGGCTTAAGCTAGAAAATACTGGTATTATGCTTCATAATATTAATTAAAACCAATTATCATTACTTTTAAAATTTCTGGTATAATTGAACTAGGTTTTTTTTGTTCTTATATTTATAATTATTAAGCATCTGTTATTCACCTTAATATTCAGTCATATGTTAGATCAAGCAGGGGAATTAGTTCCCAAGGCAGAGTAGTGAAAGCAGACAACTATACATGATATATGTGGAGGTGAGTAGTAGAAGATTTGAGGTCATTTTACAAAGCCTCCAAGTGTTAGAAGACCCCCAAGAAGTTAAATGTACAAATCAGTGAAATCAGCGTTCCAGAAACCATCCTAAAATGGGACTTTTCTTATGAAATTAAGGGTTCTATGCAGATCTTTTTAAAAAATACGACAAAGGGTAGTGATTATGAATGAGCACAGCCCTATATCTACTTTATCCTATGCTTTATCCAACCTCTAGCCCAAGCCCAGCCTGTCCATCCTGTGTGTCAGTCCAACCTGTTGTGTGTACTTCCAAAAAAAAAAAAAAAGAAAAAAACAACAGAAGTCCCCATGCCTAGATTTTGTTGCAAAACCCCAGACAATATGAAAGATTTAGATATTACCCACACACCACAAATAAAGTCTATGGTGTGATTTAATTACCTAGATGTACCCCACCCAAAAGAACATGCAGGAACTGTGGGGTATCATGAAAAGTCTGAATCTTCAGAGTACAGATAGAGATGATTAATAAAAACCCCGAGTCAATATAATAGACCAGATCATTAACAAGATCATCCAAGACAAGTTTCATAAAAAAAGAACACATACTTTTAAAAATACAGGAATAACACTGAATACCACATAGATAAGACCAGAAAAAAAAGTCCCCACAGCATGACATAGTTAAAATACCAATTATTCAAAACAGCAACAACAAAAGGAGTATCAAAACACGCAAGATAAAAACACAAGTCATTCAGAATGAGAGTAGATCTCTTAGTTAGGAACTTCAAATATCAGATGAGCCTCTAGCAATGTACTTCATGTTCTAAAAGACCATGAATGCCAACCCATATCAATGTAGACTCAATAAAATTACAGATCACAGTTGAAGGAGAAAGAAAAACTCTCTGTGATACAGACAAGGTTAAAGAAGTTGTGTCTACAAACATTAGTTTACAGAGAATGTTCAAATGTACTTCAGGTTGAGGACAGAAACTGTAGAAAGAAAACAAATGAAGGCATAATTACTCACTCACAAAAAGTAACTAAGAACATGAAAATAAAATGTCATATCAAATGACTATATTTAGCTTGTATCTTATAATAATGAATTTAAATATTAATGGCCTTAACTTTAATTAAAAGACACATATTAGCTGGATCAATTATGATACAAAATCTGTCTACGCTTTAAACATAATTAGCACCTTAAAGTGAAAGGGCAGAGAAAAGTATGCAGGTGTTGCTATTATAATAGCTTATAAAATATACTTCAAATTAAACTAAGCAGAGGGCATAAAGAGTGACACTTAATTCTAATCAAGGGAACAATTAACCCCAAAGACATTACAATCCTAAACATTTTTGCACTGATCTCCTGCACATACAATTTCATAAAAATATTACTATAGGATTCAAAGACACAGACTAACATCAAACCAATATTAGTAAGTTGTTTCACTACTTCATTTTTCCCAATAGAAGGGTCATCTGGACATGAAATAGAGAAACGTTAGACTTAGCTGATATCACACACTAAATGGACCTAAAAGATATCTATAGAGTTTCCTACCCAACATGCAAGAATATGCATTCTACTCAGCTACCCAAGTAGACTTTTCTAAAACAAACCATACCCTGTGTCAAAAAAACTCCATAAATTAAGAAAAAATAAACAACTGTTTTCTGCCAGATTATATTACATGAAAACTTAAAATCAACAGCAAACAAATCTCTCGTGAGTTCATAAATTCATGGAGAATAAATAAAGTCATTACTGAATGCTGAATGGGTCAGAGAAGAAATAATAAATCTGGGAAATAATGAAAATGAAAACCCAACATAACAGAACAATGGAACACATTTTTAAAAATCCCTACAGGAATAAAAGTAGCCCTAAAAGGAAAAATTCATAGCACTAACTGACTACATTAAAAAAATCAAAAGGAACAGAAATGATTTTATGAAACAACTCAAGAGTTTGGAAAAGCAAGAACAAAAACCCAAGTCCAGTATATGGCACAAAATAACATTCAAAGAAAATTATGAAATATAAATGTAAAAAACAATATTAAGGAATAGCAAATCTAAGAGTTGGTTCTTAGAGAAATAATATAGAGAACCTTCACCAATCTAACCAAAAGAAAACAAAATATGACCTAAATTAAGAAAATAAAAAAAAATTAGCAGGAAATTATTACAACAGGCACCAAAGAAATTCGGAACATTCTGAATGGAAACTTTAAAAACCTATACTTCAATAAGGACAATTTAAAGTAAATGGATGCATTTATTTTAAAAAAAGGGCCCAGATGGATTTACAGCAGAATTTTAAAAGACTTTTAAAGAAGATCTCTAACCAATAATCATGAAATTTTTTTTTAAAAAAATGTGTTTAGGGCTTGGGGATTTAGCTCAGTGGTAGAGCGCTTACCTAGCAAGCGCAAGGCCCTGGGTTCGGTACCCGGCTCCAAAAAAAAAAAAAAAAACAAAAAACAAAAACAAAAACAAAAAAATGTGTTTAAATAAGGACAGAATGAAAGTGTAGCACAGAAGTAGGGCAGGATGCATGAAATGTAAATAGCACTAAAGATGTTTGAAAAAGCCACAGGGAATCAGAGTATGCTATATATACCTAATATTACACACACATGTGCACACCCTCAAATTGTTTAAATAAAGTTGTACAACTTAAGAATGAAATATCCCTCCACAGTCCTGGAATATCTAACAAAAGCCTCATTATCAGACATAACACAAGAAACCTTTCAATTTGTTTTCAGTTCACTTTGTTCTATCCCTTGGTTGTGAGTAAGTCCTACTCCTGAAGACTCCATTCAGTTGCGAATCAGGACCCAGAAAATTGAGTTGCATCTGACCTCAATGTTTTCTCCCTGAGGGCTGGCTTCCATAGTATCAGAGGGTGCTACAGAAACTGCTAAAAGAGAAAAGCAATCAATTGTTTTCTCCAGTATACAATGACCAGTATGGCAAGATATCCCTAAGGTGCAATAGTGGCCCTCATATCTTGACAACAACAAACAGCTATCTAATTAGATATTAGATTGATATATCCATAGAAAAAGGACTGGATAGATGTATCTAGCCTTTAGACTTCTATTCATAAAGGAATACAAACATAAAAACAATACTAATGGGGACTGGTATGAGTTTCTTAAGCAATTTAAGTAAAAGATTAGAAGTTCATTATTAATCAACTTTTCTTTCTTTTTATGGACTAAGGTCTGGTTTACCTAATTCAGGATGATATTTACATCCCAGTAGCAGCTTGCTCTCCTTCTTTTTCTGCTGGTCCCTCCCTTTAATCCCTCCTCTCCCAAGAAAAGGGGAGCCTTCCTCTGGACATCAACCAGCCCAAGCATATCAGTCCGTAGAAAGGCTAGACACATCCTATTCCACTGAGGTTGGACAGGGGAGCCCAGTTAGGGGAAAGGGATCCAAAGGCAGAAAATGTAGTAAGCAGTATCCCCTGCTCCTACTTTAGGAATCCCACATGAAGATCCAGCTGCACAATTGATACATTGGTGCAGAGGACCTAGGTCCATCCCATTCAGGTTCTCTGGTTGGCAGTTCAGTCCCCAAGAGCCTCCATGAGTCTAGGTTAGTTGACTCCGTACGTTTTCTTGTGATGTCCTTGATGCTTCTGGCTCCCTCAACCATCCTACTTGTCTTCCACAGGATTCCTCAAGTACTGCTCAAAGTTTGACTGTGAGTCTCTGCATTAGCTTCCAACAGTTGCTGCCTGAAACCCCTCTGATGATATTTATGCTAGGCTTCTGTCTGAAAGGAAAGCACAAATCATCAGTAGTGTCAGGGATGAGCTACCTCAAAAGGCATAGGTCTTAAGCAGTGCCAGTTTTTGCTTGGCCGTTCTGTCAAATTCTGCTCTATCCCTAACTCCTGCATGTCTTGTAGGCAGGACAAATTGTGAGTATAAGGTTTTGTGGCTGTGTTGTTATCCCAATCCCTTCATTGGGAATCTTGTTTGATTACAAGAGATGGCTGGTTCAGGCTCCATATCCCCTATGTCTAGGACCCTTAGTCTAGGGTCACCCTCATAGATTCTTGGTAATTTCCATTTTCCTAGGTTTCTAACTCATCCCAGAGATGCACCCCCCTAATCCAATTCTTTCTCCTATTATTCTCTCCCTCCCTCCTCCTCCCAACTTAACTCTCTTTTTGTAAATATTATAAACTTTTTTCCAACATATCTCTCTTGTTCCCATGTCCACCCCTCTCCCATCCAACCACTTCCTTCTATCCACCTCCAATGTATATTCTAATTACCCTTCTCAGTGAGATTCAAGTGTGCTCCCTTGGGGCCTTCCTGTTACTTAGCTTCTTTGGGTCTATGGTTTGTAGCATGGTTATCCTGTGCTTTATGACTACTATCCACTCATAAGTGAGTACATACCTAGTTCATCTTTCTGGGTCTGGTGTACTGCACTCATGATGATATTTTCTAGTTCCATCCATTTCCCTGCAAATATTATGATGTCATTGTTTTTAACGACTGAGTAATACTCCACTGTATAAATGTATTACATTTTCTGTATCCACTCTTCTATTCAGGAACATATAGTTTGTTTCCAGTTTCTGGCTATTATGAACATAGTTTATCAAGTCTCATTGTGGCATGATGGAGTATATGACCAGAAATGGTATAGCTGGGTCTCGAGGGAGAACCATTCCCAATTTTCTGAGAAGCCACCCAATTGATTTCCCAAGTGCCTTTGCACATTTGGACTCCCACCAGCAATGGAGGAGTGTTTCCCTTGCTCCACATCCTAGTTAGCATGTGCTGTCACTTGAGTTTTTGATCTTAGCCATTCTGAAGGGTGTAAGATAGAATCTCAGAGTAGTTTTGATTTGTATTTCCCAGATGATTAAGGATATTTTGAATTTCTTTAAGAAGCACCTTTTCTTTCCTGGATAAACTTCAGCTTTCACTTGCCATGAGAAAAGTGCTCAAGTTACACAAGGACTCAATTGGTTTGAGACTGGCTCTTTGGCATACCTCCTGACATAAAATATGTTTTTATATGCAAATGAGTTTTCTGAGGCAATACTGCTTCTCTTTCTGTAACAAGTTTACTTGGATTATCTAAGAAATCTTCTGAATGTTACCATTAAATATGTTTGGTGAAATAGAATACCTATATTAGTTACTTTTCTTTTCCATGAAAAGGCATTATTAACAAGACAACTTATAGAACAAAGAGTATTCACTATGGAGGGAAAGTTGTAAGTGTGGTTGCAGGAATATGATTCTGAAAGCTCATATTTTGAACTGCAAAGCAAAAAGCAAATTGCAAATGAGGTTTCTTTAATTTTTAAAATGTTAATTAAAATACTAATTACATTATCCATCTCTCTTCCCTCCAAATTTTCTGTATATTCCCCCATCCTCCCTTTCAATTTATGAATCCTTATTCTTTAATTGTTATGGATACATGTATATGTAAGAAGAAATGTATATGTATAAATATAAGTATATAGTCATATATATGAATGTATAAATATAAAAATTATGCCTGCTAGGTCCAATTAATATTGCTTATATGTATATGTTTTTAGATCTAATGATTTGGTATTGGATAACCAATTAAGAGGCTTATCCTCTTAAAATTAATTCTCCTACTCTTAGGAGATATGAATTGCCCACTCTTCTTTACCTATGGATTGGCTCTCATGAGATTTTTTTCTAATACTCATTAGCATACTCTTCTTATTGCTCAGGTTTTGCTTGGTACTTCATTTTTAGTTATCGACATTTTGACAAGTAGTTCACAAGTTTGACAAGGAGTCATTTTCTTCAAAAAGAAGTTTCTTTGTTGAGTAGTGAGAGCTAAACTTATCTGTGGGTATAAGAAAAATATTTCAAATGTAGTCAGGAATTATAATGACTTAGGAAAGTCTCAGTCATAGATTCTCCTCTAAGGTGTCTGAGACTTCACCAGCCATGTGTAGTTGCCTAGGTTTCTAATACCAGACATGCTTCTTCTCATGTGGAGTAGGTCACACATACACTAAGATGGGTGTTGATTAAACCAATGTAAGTGTAACTATTGTATATTAGGGATAACCTGCCATCCTGGTAATTGTTGTGGCTCATAGGCATGCATCAGGGAAAGACTACTGAAGACTGAATTAGTCAGATTCTCTAGAATAACAGAACTTAGAAAATGACTCTCTCCCTCAAGATAAAGGTGATATAGAGATAGATCAGTGAGATAGAAACAGATAGATAGATATAGAGACAGATAGAGACAGATAGAGAAAGAGATAGGTACTGGTTTTCAGTATGTGCTGGAATCTTAAAGAAGTAGGCTCTAATGCTAGTGGAGAAATGGACTTACTAGCAAGATGAAAGTAATCAGGCAAAAAGCAAAAGGTTCCTTCTTCCATGTCCTTATTTAGACTTTTAACAGAAGGCATGGCACAGATTAGAGAGTTTTTTTTCCCGACTCAAAGGGTCTAGATTAAAGGCATGTCTTTTCACCTCAAGATGAGGATTGGAGGTGTATCTTTTTACTTCAATTAAATTTCATATTTTGGTTTCAGATAATTTCAGATGTAATCAAATTGGCAACCCAGAAAAGCCACCACAAGTCCACCCTTTGTCAACTTGACATACAACTATATCTTTTTTTTTTAATTAACTTGAGTATTTCTTATTTACATTTCGAGTGTTATTCCCTTTCCCGGTGTCCAGGCCAACATCCCCCTAGCCCCTCCCCCTCCCCTTCATTATGGGTGTTCCCCTCCCCATCCTCCCCCCATTGCCGCCCTCCCCCCAACATTCTAGTTCACTGGGGGTTCAGTCTTGGCAGGACCAAGGGCTTCCCCTTCCACTGGTGCTCTTACTAGGATATTCATTGCTACCTATGAGGTCAGAGTCCAGGGTCAGTCCATGTATAGTCTTTAGGTAGTGGCTTAGTCCCCGGAAGCTCTGGTTGCTTGGCATTGTTGCTCATATGGGGTCTCGAACCCCTTTGAGCTCTTCAAGTTCTTTCTCTGATTCCTTCAATAGGGGACCTATTCTCAGTTCAGTGGTTTGCTGCTGGCATTCGCCTCTGTATTTGCTGTATTCTGGCTGTGTCTCCCAGGAGAGATCTACATCCGGCTCCTGTCGGTCTGCACCTCTTTGCTTCATCCATCTTGTCTAATTGGGTGGCTGTATATGTATGGGCCACATGTGGGGCAGGCTCTGAATGGGTGTTCCTTCTGTGTCTGTTTTAATCTTTGCCTCTCTATTCCCTGCCCAGGGTATTCTAGTTCCCCTTTTAAAGAAGGAGTGAAGCATTCACATTTTGACCATCCGTCTTGAGTTTCATTTGTTCTAGGCATCTAGGGTAATTCAAGCATTTGGGCTAAGAGGCACATATCAGTGAGTGCATACCATGTGTGTTTTTCTGTGATTGGGTTACCTTACTCAGGATGATATTTTTCAGTTCCAAACATTTGCCTACAAATTTCATAAAGTCATTGTTTTTGATAGCTGAGTAATATACCATTGTGTAGATGTACCACATTTTCTGTATCTATTCCTCTGTTGAAGGGCATCTGGATTCTTTCCAGCTTCTGGCTATTATAAATAAGGCTGCTATGAACATAGTGGAGCATGTGTCTTTGTTATATGTTGGGGCATCTTGTGGGTATATGCCCAAGAGAGGTATAGCTGGATCCTCAGGCAGTTCAATGTCCAATTTTCTGAGGAACCTCCAGACTGATTTCCAGAATGGCTGTACCAGTCTGCAATCCCACCAACAATGGAGGAGTGTTCCTCTTTCTCCACATCCTCCCCAGCATTTGCTGTCCCCTGAGTTTTTGATCTTAGCCATTCTCACTGGTGTGAGGTGAAATCTCAGGGTTGTTTTGATTTGCATTTCCCTTATGACTAAAGATGTTGAACATTTCTTTAGGTGTTTCTCAGCCATTCAGCATTCCTCAGCTGTGAGTTCTCTGTTTAGCTCTGAACCCCATTTTTAATAGGGTTATTTGTCTCCTTGAGGTCTAACTTCTTGAGTTCTTTGTATATTTTGGATATAAGGCCTCTATCTGTTTTAGGATTGATAAAGACCTTTTCCCAATCTGTTGGTTGTCTTTTTGTCCTAACCACAGTGTCCTTTGCCTTACAGAAGCTTTGCAGTTTTATGAGATCCCATTTGTCGATTCTAGATCTTAGAGCGTAAGCCATTGGTGTTTTGTTCAGGAATTTTTTTTCCAGTGCCCATGTGTTCAAGATGCTGCCCTAGTTTTTCTTCTATTAGTTTGAATGTATCTGGTTTGATGTGGAGGTCCTTGATCCACTTGGACTTAAGCTTTGTACAGGGTGATAAGCATGGATCGATCTGCATTCTTCTACATGTTGACCTCCAGTTGAACCAGCACCATTTGCTGAAAATGCTGTCTTTTTTCCATTTCATGGTTTTGGCTCCTTTGTCAAAAATCAAGTGCCCATAAGTGTGTGAGTTCATTTCTGGGTCTTCAATTCTGTTCCATTGGTCTATCTGTCTGTCTCTGTTCCAATACCATGCAGTTTTTATCACTATTGCTCTGTAATACTGCTTGAGTTCAGGGATAGTGATTCCCCCTGAAGTCCTTTTATTGTTGAGGATAGTTTTAGCTATCCTGGGTTTTTTGTTATTCCAGATGAATTTGCAAATTGTTCTGTCTAACTCTTTGAAGAATTGGATTGGTATTTTGATGGGGATTGCATTGAATCTGTAGATTGTACTTGGTAAAATGGCCATTTTTACTATATTAATCCTGCCAATCCATGAGCATGGGAGATCTTTCCATGTTCTGAGGTCTTCTTCAATTTCTTTCCTCAGAGGCTTGAAGTTCTTATTGTACAGATCTTTTACTTGCTTGTTTAAAGTCACACCGAGGTACTTTATATTATTTGGGTCTATTATGAAGGGTGTCGTTTCCCTAATTTCTTTCTCGACTTGTTTCTCTTTTGTGTAGAGGAAAGCTACTGATTTATTTGAGTTAATTTTATACCCAGCCACTTGGCTGAAGTTGTTTATCAGCTTTAGTAGTTCTCTGGTGGAACTTTTCGATCACTTAAACATACTATCATATCATCTGCAAATAGTGATATTTTGACTTCTTCTTTTCCGATCTGTATCCCCTTGACCTCCTTTTGTTGTCTAATTGCTCTGGCTAAAACTTCAAGAACTATATTGAATAAGTAGGGAGAGAGTGGGCAGCCTTGTCTAGTCCCTGATTTTAGTGGGATTGCTTCAAGTTTCTCTCCATTTAGTTTAATGTTAGCAACTGGTTTGCTGTATATGGCTTTTACTATGTTTAGGTATGGGCCTTGAATTCCTATTCTTTCCAGGACTTTTATCATGAAGGGGTGTTGAATTTTGTCAAATGCTTTCTCAGCGTCTAATGAAATGATCATGTGGTTTTGTTCTTTCAGTTTGTTTATATAATGGATCACGTTGATGGTTTTCTGTATATTAAACCATCCCTGCATGCCTGGGATGAAGCCTACTTGATCATGGTGGATGATTTCTTTGATGTGCTCTTGAATTCGGTTTGCCAGAATTTTATTGAGTATTTTTGCGTCGATATTCATAAGGGAAATTGGTCTGAAGTTCTCTTTCTTTGTTGTGTCTTTGTGTGGTTTAGGTAGAAGAGTAATTGTGGCTTCATAAAAGGAATTCGATAGTGCTCCATCTGTTTCAATTATGTGGAATAGTTTGGATAATATTGGTATGAGGTCTTCTATGAAGGTCTGATAGAATTCTGCCCTAAACCCGTCTGGACCTGGGCTCTTTTTGGTTGGGAGACCTTTAATGACTGCTTCTATTTCCTTAGGAGTTATGGGGTTGTTTAACTGGTTTATCTGTTCCTGATTTAACTTCGGTACCTGGTATCTGTGTAGGAAATTGTCCATTTCCTGCAGATTTTCAAGTTTTCTTGAATATAGGCTTTTATAGTAAGATCTGATGATTTTTTGAATTTCCTCTGAATCTGTAGTTATGTCTCCCTTTTCATTTCTGATTTTGTTAATTTGGACACACTCTCTGTATCCTTTCGTTAGTCTGGCTAAGGGCTTATCTATCTTGTTGATTTTCTCAAAGAACCAACTTTTGGTTCTGTTGATTCTTTCTATGGTCCTTTTTGTTTCTACTTGGATGATTTCAGCTCTGAGTTTGATTATTTCCTGTCTTCTACTCCTCCTGGGTGTATTTGCTTCTTTTTGTTCTAGAGCTTTTAGGTGTGCTGTCAAACTGGTGACATATGCTCTTTCCTGTTTCTTTCTGCAGGCACTCAGAGCTATGGGTTTTCCTCTTAGCACAGCTTTCATTGTGTCCCATAAGTTTGGGTATGTTGTACCTTCATTTTCATTAAATTCTAAAAAGTCTTTAATTTCTTTCTTTATGTCTTCCTTGACCAGGTTATCACTGAGAAGAGCATTGCTCAATATCCATGTATATGTGGGCGTTCTTCCCTTATTGTTATTGAAGACCTGATTTAGGCCGTGGTGGTCTGATAGCATGCATGGGATTATTTCTATCTTTCTGTACCTGTTGAGGCCCGTTTTTTTGACCAATTATATGGTCAATTTTGGAGAAAGTACCATGAGGAGCTGAGAAGAAGGTATATCCTTTTGCTTTAGGATAGAATGTTCTATAAATATCTGTTAAATCCATTTGGCTCATGACTTCTCTTAGTCTGTCTACATCTCTGTTTAATTTCTGTTTCCATGATCTGTCCATTGATGAGAGTGGGGTGTTCAAATCTCGTACTATTATTGTGTGAGGTGCAATGTGTGTTTTGAGATTTAGTAAGGTTTCTTTTACGTATGTAGGTGCCCTTGTATTTGGGGCATAGATATTTAGGTTTGAGAGTTCATCTTGGTGGATTTTTCCTTTGATGAATATGAAGTGTCCTTCCTTATTGTTTGATGACTTTTAGTTGAAAATTGATTTTATTTGATATTAGAATGGTTACTCCAGCTTGCTTCTTCAACCATTTGCTTGGAAAGTTGATTTCCAGCCTTTCACTCTCAGGTAATGTCTGTCTTTGTCTATGAGGTGTGTTTCCTGTAGGCAGCAGAATGCAGGGTCCTCATTGCGTATCCAGTTTGTTAATCTATGTCCTTGTATTGGGGAGTTGAGGCCATTGATATTGAGAGATATTAAGGAATAGTGATTATTGCTTCCTGTTATATTCATATTTGGATATGAGGTTATGTTTGTGTGTTTTTCTTCTTTTTGTTTTGTTGGCAAGACGATTAGTTTCTTGCTTTTTCTAGGGTGTAGCTTGCCTCCTTATGTTGGGCTTTACCATTTATTATCCTTTGTAGGACTGGATTTGTAGAAAGATATTGTATAAATTTGGTTTTGTCATGGAATATCTTGGTTTCTCCATCTATGTTAATTGAGAGTTTTGCAGGATACATTAACCTGGGCTGGCATTTGTGTTCTCTTAGGGTCTTTATGACATCTGTCCAGGATCTTCTGGCTTTCATAGTCTCTGACGAAATGTCTGGTGTGATTCTGATAAGTCTGCCTTTATATGTTACTTGACCTTTTTCCCTTACTGCTTTTAATATTCTTTCTTTATTTTGTGCGTTTGGTGTTTTGACTATTATGTGATGGGAGGTGATTTTTTTTGGTCCAATCTATTTGGAGTTCAGTAGGCTTCTTGTATGCTCATGGGCATCTCATTCTTTATGTTAGGGAAGTTTTCTTCTATGATTTTGTTGAAGATATTTACTGGTCCTTTGAGCTGGGAGTCTTCACTCTCTTCTATACCTATTATCCTTGGGTTTGATCTTCTCATTGAGTCCTGGATTTCCTGTATGTTTTGGACCAGTAGCTTTTTCTGCTTTACATTATCTTTGACAGTTGAGTCGATGATTTCTATGGAATCTTCTGCTCCTGAGATTCTCTCTTCCATCTCTTGTGTTCTGTTGGTGAATCTCGTATCTACAGCTCCTTGTCTCTTCTTTTGGTTTTCTATATCGAGGGTTGTTTCCATGTGTTCTTTCTTGATTGCTTCTATTTACATTTTTAATTCCTTCAACTGTTTGATTGTGTTTTCCTGGAATTCTTTCAGGGATTTTTGTGACTCCTCTCTATGGGCTTCTACTTGTTTATTTATGTTTTCCTGGAATTCTTTCAGGGATTTTTGTGATTCCCCTCTGTAGGCTTTTACTTGTTTATTAATGTTTTCCTGTGTTTCTCTACGGGAGTTCTTCATGTCTTTCTTCAAGTCCTCCAGCATCATGATCAAATATGGTCTTGAAACTAGATCTTGCTTTTCTGGTATGTTTGGATATTCCATGTTTGCTTTGGTGGGAGAATTGGGCTCCGATGATGCCATGTAGTCTTGGTTTCTGTTGCTTGGATTCCTGTGTTTGCCTCTCGCCATCAGATTATCTCTAGTGTTACTTTGTTCTTCTATTTCTGACAGTGGCTAGACTGTCCTATAAGCCTGTGTGTCAGGGGTGATGTAGACCTGTTTTCCTGTTTTCTTTCAGCCAGTTATGGGAACAGCGTTTTCTGCTTTCAGGAGTGTAGTTTTTCCTATCTACAGTTCTTCAGCTGTTCCTGTGGGCCTGTGTCTTGAGTTCACCAGGCAGGTCGCTTGGAGCAGAAAATTTTGTCTTACCTGTGGTCCCGCAGCTCAAGTTTGCTCGTGGGGTGTTGCTTATGAGCTCTCCGTCTGGGCAGCAACCAGGAAGATCTATGCTGCCCTTCAGGGAGCTTCCATGCACCAGGGTTCCAGATGGTATTTGGTGTTTTCCTCTGGAATCAGTAATGTGTGCAGAGTGCAGTCTCTTCTGGTTTCCCAGCTGTGTCTGCTTCTCTGAAGGTTTAGCTCTCCCTCCCACGGGATTTGGGTGCAGAGAACTGTTTATCTGGTCGGTCCCTTCAGGTTTCAGGGGTGTCTCAGATGCAGGGGACCCACTGCTGCTGTGCCCTTATTCAATGGAACCCAGAGGCCATATACAGTTCAACTATATTTTCTTAAGCTGTGATTAATTGTCAAATGAAAGCAATAACCAGCTCGTGATAATTCATAAACATTATAGAATTGTCTGACATACACACAAACACAAAATGTATTTAACCAGGTCATAATTAGTGATAACATAATATAAAGATTACTTGTACAACCACAAATACATTATAAATTTAGAACAATGAAAATGCCCCTGAAGAACCTTCCTTTAGTATCTCCAGCTTAATTATGATAACCATTGACATTCTTTTTTTTTAACCAAAGAAAAATTAAACCAAATTTTATTCAAGATGATTATACTTATAAATAAACTTAGAGATCAAACCTAGACTTTTTGTTCATTTTTTAACTGGATTATATTCCATCTCCTGGAGATCAAAAGCAGCTTCTGTATGTCACAAATTTTATGTTCTTGGAGCTGAGAATATTTCAGTTCCACACTGACACATCTACACCTCTGTTGCAGCCATTCTGCTAATACATTCCTGACTATTTCCTTTTTTTTTTACTTGTTTTTTCTTTTCATCATTATTAACTTGGATATGTCTCATTTACATTTCAATTGTTATTCCCTTTCCCGGTTTCCAGGCCAACATCCCCCTAAACCCTCCTCCTCTCCTTCTATATTGGTGTTCCCCTCCGCATCCTCCCCCAATTACTGCCCTCCCCGCAACAATCACGTTCAATGGGGGTTCAGTCTTGGCAAAGGCTTCCCCTTCCACTGGTGCTCTTACTAGACTATTCATTGCTACCTATGAGGTTGAAGCCCAGGGTCAGCCCATGTATAGTCTTTGGGTAGTGGCTTAGTCCCTGGAAGCTCTGGTTGGTTGGCATTATTGTTCATATGGGGTCTCAAGCCCCATCAAACTCTTTCAGTCCTTTCAAAGATTCCTCCAACTGGGGTCCCATTCTCAGTTCAGTGGTTTAATGATGGCATTTGCCTATGTATTTGCGGTATTCTGGCTGTGTCTCTTAGGACAGATCTACATCTGGTTCCTGTCAGCCTTCACCTCTTTGCTTTATCCATCTTATCTAGTTTGGTGGCTGTATATGAATGGGACACATGTGGGGCCGGCTCTGAATGGGTGTTCCTTCTGCCTCTGTTCTAAAATTTGCCTTCCTATTCCCTCCCAAGGGTACCTTGTTCCCCTTTTAAAGAAGGAGTGAAACATTTGCATTTTGGTCAACCTTCTTGAGTTTCATATGTTCTAGGCATCTAGGGTAATTCAAGCATTTGGGCTAATAGCCATTTATCAATGAGTGCATACCATGTGTGTTTTTCTATGATTGGGTTACCTCACTCAGGATGATATTTTCTAGTTCCATCCATTTGTCTATGAATTTCATAAAGTCATTGTTTTTGATAGCTGTAATATTCCATTGTGTAGATGTACCACATTTTCTGTATCCATTCCTCTGTTGAACGGCATCTGGGTTCTTTCCAGCTTCTGGCTATTATAAATAAGGCTGCTATGAACATAGTGGAGCATGTGTCTTTGTTATATGTTGGGGCATCTTGTGGGTATATGCCCAAGAGAGGAATAGTTGGGTCCTCAGGTAGTTCAATGTCCAATTTTCTGAGGAACCTCCAGACTGATTTCCAGAATGGCTGTACCAGTCTGCAATCCCACCAACAATGGAGGAGTGTTCCTCTTTCTCCACATCCTCGCCAGCATCTGCTGTCCCCTGAGTTTTTGATCTTAGCCATTCTCACTGGTGTGAGGTGAAATCTCAGGGTTGTTTTGATTTGCATTTCCCTTATGACTAAAGATGTTGAACATTTCTTTAGGTGCTTCTCAGCCATTTGGCATTCCTCAGCTGTGAATTCTTTGTTTAGCTCTGAATCCCATTTTTTAAGCAGGGTTATTTATCTCCTTGAGGTCTAACTTCTTGAGTTCTTTGTATATTTTGGATATAAGCCCTCCATCAGTTGTAGGATTGGTAAAGCATTGATATTCTCTTAATTGATGTTTCATCACATGATAAAAAATTTAAGAAAGTAAACATAAATATCTGTATAAACATATTCTTCACAAAATATGGCAGAGACACTCATATCAATTATAATCATTATTTCTTCAGTCAATCATGTGGCCTTAGGTGGTAGCTATAAGTACCTTCATTTACTAATCATTCAATATTTCCTCCACCCTCTGCAAGCACCTCAGCAGGTTTTGCTTCTTTTCCTGGACGTGTGACCCATAACTTCATTCCTGGCAGGTCTGAGTCCTTTGTCATCCTGCCTGGATTAGTCTGTTGTAGTTTCCCATTGACATAAATCACAGAGTACGGTAGTAACAAGAGATACCCTAATGGATCTTCTGCTCTTCAAACATAATCTTTATTAACTCTGTTGTGGAGAAGGGATCTTAAATTCCCTTGGTAATCTGGATGAATAACCCCTCCTAACACTGCTACTTCTTTTTTAGACTGTTGGTTTAAGGACATCAGAAGCCCAAAGTGGCCTGGGGAGGGGGCTCTGTCTGAGCTACCAGTTCAATGAAATGTTTATTGTGGCTGCTGACAGAAATGCTCCTCACTCTGGAAGCAAATATTCTAGGTCAGTAGAATTTAAGGTCTGAGGAACAAGAAACAAAATTTTTCCCAGTGTGCCACAAGAAATAACAGTGACTGGAACTATTTCCTTTTCTATTCTTTGATTCCTGAACATGTAGATACTGGCTGTGGAGAAAAAAAAAACATACCATATATTGGACATTGATTCAAAGCCTATACTGCATTTTAAAGAAGCTTGGCCTAGCTTTCCAGGCTGCTGCCACCTAATTGGTGCCATAATTGTATTTTCAAAATGCCACTTGATCTTTCTATTAGAACAACTGCTTCAGGATGGCAGGTGACATGGCAATACCAGTGAACTCCATGATCCTGGGTCCAATTGCCATACTTCTCTGATTGTGAAGTTAGCTTTTTGGGCAGAAGCAACACTGAATTCCATGATGATGGATAGGGAATTCTGTAAGTCCACATATGGAAATTTTAGCAAAAGCATTATGTGTAGAAAAGGCAAATTCATAACCGGAATAAGTATTTTCTCCAGAAAGGATGATGCTTTCATGGAAGAGGTAGTTAAATGTAGGTCACTGGCTACAGGTGACCTGATACTAGGTCACTGGCTGTTGATCCCAGGGAAGGTTGCCATATCTGGGGGACAGTGATGTTCTCTGCCTTTGGCAGGTCTGGCATTCAGCATCAGCTATATCCATGTAAGCCTTAGTGAATGGAAGTTCATGTTGTGGAGCCCATATATAACCTCTATCTCTGCCACCATGACCACTTTCTTCACAGGCACATTAGGCAATGACATCAATGGTTGGGAAAGGAGGCTAACTATTCACAGAATGGACCATTCTATCTACTTGATTATTTAACTCCCTCTCTCAGCTGAAGTCACCTTCTGATGGTCATTTTCATGAGACACCTGTATCTTTACATGCACATTTGGGGAGATCAACCACATACTTCCTCCTCAGTTAACTTTATTACCAATTTTTCAGCCATGCTCTTTCCAAGTCTCTAACAATCCAACCATTCCATTTGCCACAGCTGATGAATCAATGAACCAATCACACGTTTAGCCATTTTTCCTTCTAAACAAAATGTATAACCATGTGTACTCCTCAAAGTTCTGCCTACTGTGAAGATACTCCTTTGCCAATGTCTTTCAGAGTTGTCCCAGAAAGAAGCTATGATGCTGCAGGTGCCCACTTCTGCGTGGTGCCTACATAACATGCAGAACCATTGGTAAAACAGGTCCTAATCTCTTCCTAAGTCAGCCAATATAGGGATCACCTTACGAGGTTATAGTTGAACACTTTGTACTAGAAAGTGTTGTAAGAGAAGGAGAAACCATAGACATTTGGGCAACTTCTTCATGTAATTTGCTTGTGCCTTGAGGATCTGTTTAGGGCTGATCACATTTATAACACTTCCATTTGATAATAGATTGCTGCTATGCCCATCCTACTTTATAGCTTCTTGGGTCATATAACACACATCTCATGATGAGCAGCTCAGAAGGCATGATAATTTGAAGGCCAGTAGTCAAATGCTCAGGTTCTACTAAGGCTCAATAACAGGCTAAGACCTGTCTTTTGTAAGGGAGGACAGTTGTCTGTAGTTGATGGCAGAGGCTTGCTCCAAAAATCCCAAAGGTCTCTTCCGCGATTCATCTATAGGGGCATGCAAAAGGCTCAAAACAGCATCCATAGCTGCCACCTTAAGTACCATTGGGGTTATTGGATCATTTGTTCTAAGTTGTAGATCAGCCTGTACAGCATCCCAGACCTGTTAAAGAGCCTTCTCTTGCTCCAGGTCCCACAGAAAGCTAGCAGTTTTAAAATTATTTGGTATATGGGATGGAGTAATACCCCTAAATAAGGAATGTGCTGTCTCCAGAATCCAAAATGTTGTGCTCCTTTCTTGGTGGTGGTGGGAACCAGATACTCTGGACTACTAACAATTCCACTGAGGTAGAAGGCCCTTGGATTTTGGTTGGATTTTTTCCCATCTTCTAATGTGAATATGTGTTTGCGTTAGCAATGAGTTCAATGTGGTTGATACTTCCTGCTCACTTGGTCCAATTAGCATAATGTAGTGCACCAATGTGATATTTTGTTGAAGAGATGGTGATTAAGATCCCTTCTAACTAAGTTATCACACAGGACTGCAGAGTCTATAAATTCCTGAGGTAAAACTTTTAAGATATGCTGTTGGCCTTACCCACTGAAAGCAAATTACTTTTGGTGGTCCTTATGGACAACTATTGAGAAGAAGGCATTTGCTAGATAGACCAATAGCTACATGCCAGACATCAGGAGATATGTTAATTTGCTATGGAACGACATCTGGTACAGCATCTGTAATTGGAGTTACTACCTGATTTATTTTTTGATAGTCAACTATCATTCTTTGTGCTCCATCTGTCTTCTGTACTGGTCAGACAGGAAAGTTAAAGGGGTGTGTGGTGGGAACCACTACCTTTGCATCTTTCAAATCCTTGATGGTAGCACTAATTTCTGTAATTCCTCGAGTACTGTATTTGTTTCACTATTTTCTTTGGCAGAGACAACTCTAAATGCTTTCATTTAGCCTGTCCAAACATAATAGCTCTCACTCCATAGGTCATGGAGCCAATGTGAGAATTCTGCCAACTTCTGAGTGTATACCAATTATACATTCTGGCACTTGGGAAATAATCACAAGATAAGTTCAGAAACCCACTGGACCTACAGTGAGTTGGACTTCAGACAAAACTTCATTAATTACTAGAACTCCATAAGCCCCTCTTTTAAATGAAGGGCCACAAGGTTTCTTTGGATCTCTGAGAATCATTGTTAATTCCAAACCAGTATCCAACAGGTCCTGGAATGTCTGGTTGTTTCCTTTCCTTGAATTCTTTACTTATTCTTTTAAAATGTTGTGGGTCTTTCTGAAGAAGGACTGGGTAAAGGATAACAGTAAAACTTTTAGATATTTTATCAAGATCCTTTCCCACAGAAACTTAACCTTTGGGTTTGGGGTCTGCAAACTGGTTCAAGTCTGGCAATTAATTCATGGTCTAAGATTCCATTTTGCCATGATCCTATATAATATTTCTTTAATTTGTTTAAGAAATTTTCTGCTTATACAGATCAAACAAAAAATTCAGTGGGTTTCTTGTCCATTTCATGCCTGGAAATACCATGATCGATTAGCCAGTACCAAAGTTCCAAAGAGGTCATGCCACCCAAATTCGCTTTGTTGCGCTGACCATTACAGATTAGGTCATTACGGACATTTCATTGTCTATGTTGCCTATTTCAATAACCAGTATCACCTTGCTTTGGTGATTTGGTTCTAACACCTGGTCCCTCCTACCTTGGGGCCCAACTAAACTCACTGCATCTACTTCATCCAACTGAGCAGAAGCATCTCAACCCTAAGGTCTGGCGCATAGAAAAGGGCAACAAGGAAGCTCTTCAAATGTGTTGGTGCCCTTCTTAACACTTTGTATCTTATAACATTAGTGAAGTGCATGCCTTCTGAGCCTTCCCATTGTGGAGGATTAGGCTTTAAGCAACTTACCCATTCTAGCCTTGCAAATTCCCTGAGTGCTAAATTCCCATCACTGACACAAAAGTAAGGAATATCTGGCATCTCCAAATGCTTTTCAGTAGGGCATGTTTAGACAAATGTTTCAGTTAACCAACCAAACAGATGTTTGACAACATTTTGACCTGTGTTAACTTCCATATTAAACCTTGAATCTCTACTCACAGGGCTCGAATCAATAAACTCAGCTTGGTCAATTTTTATGTTCCTTCCACCATTATCCCACTATTATTCTCACACATATTCCTCAGACTTCTGCTTTAATGTATTAGCAAACTAAGCCATTAAAATCCAGTAGTGTAGTACAAGTACTCATGGAGTACACTTCTACTGCCTCTAGAGGATCCTTCTTAGTCTGGTTATAAGTTTAGAGATAGTTATTGGTGGGCGCTAAGGTACATCAGTATTGTCTTGCCTGGCATTTCCTTCAGAGATAGTCACTGCTGGTTTTGCAGAAAATATAGGATTATTTTTTTCAGTCAATAAGAAAGACAATATTTTAGTAATTTGGGAGTATGAGTATATCTGCTGATGGGGGAGTGACTGCTTCCTTAGGTGACATAAACCCATGAGAATTTCATGCTTCAGTGTTCTCAGCTTCATATAGGTTCCTTCCACACATCTGCATTTCAAGTCACAGAATCCCTTTCTTTAGCAATAAAGCATTAACATTAACTTATAATACCCTCTGAGGTGGGAACTTGAATTTTTGCTGTAATTAAGCCAACCTTATAATGAGATCTTTGGTTTGATTTTTCAGCAACTCGAGCTCTGCGGCTGCTGAGGAGAGAATTCTTTTCCAGGGCACACTTACTCTGTTTATGCATATCTTGAATGAGCCATGGGACCAGTTGTTTATGTACATCTTGAGCTGGTCACTTTATCACTAAGTTCATTGTTCTCTTCCACAGTATTCAAAGATGTTATGGGGTTGGGGATTTAGCTCAGTGGTAGAGCGCTTGCTTAGCAAGAGCAAGGCCCTAGCAAGGCCCTGGGTTCGGTCCCCAGCTCCAAAAAAAAGAAAAAAAAGATTTTATAAGTTGGTGAATTTTGTCATGGAGCTCATTGCTATTCTTACCCAGAGATGCTAAGAACAACCAACTAGCATTGCCACAATCTGTCAGAAGTTTTACATACAGAGTCAACAAATTCATTGCCACCCAAAATTGATCAATCAGAATATCAAATGCATTTATTTGATTATTATCTAAATTTGTAAAATAATTCACACCATGGGGCTTTAATATTCTATGAGATCCCATGAGAGGCCTCAGTAACTGGAGATGCTTTGGTAACTGTAAAAGTTGGCAAGTTAGAAAGTCTGTTCCTGATACATTAAAGATTCATCCTGATCTTCTGTAGCTCTACTTCTGGTACCAAAATCTGAATTAGTCAGGCTTATCTAGAGTAACAGTGTATATAGAATGAATCTATCTCTCTACATAAAGAGAGTAATCCAACAATGGCTGCCTACTAACAGAAGGTTCAAGGATCCAGTAGTTGTTCAGTCCATGATGCTGACTGTCTTAACTGGTGGTCTTTAGAGTATGCTGGAATTCCAAAGAAATAGGCCCTAATGCCAGTGAAGGGGTAGACTTACTATCAAGACAAGAGCAAAATTTCCCTTCTTTCATGTTCTTATATAGGCTTCCAGTAGAAAGCATGGCCCAAATTAGAGGCTAGTTTTCCCAGCTAAAAAGTTCTAGATTAAAGATATGTCCTCTTACCTCAAATGATTAGGAGTGAATTTTCCCACTTCAAATTAATTGAAGAGATGTGCCACCCCATTTTTTGGGTTTTAACTAATTCCAGATGTATTCAATTTCACATTCAATGATAGCTAAATTGGTGGTTGGCAACACAGTTTTTATTATGAAAGCCATTCCTAGAGGAAAGAGGCTTTTGAATCAGCTCCAGCTCCGTTCCTCTGAGTCCTGTGTCCATAGAGCATAGTGGTTTTCAGTAATGCTGACTGCCTTTCAACTTCTGGCAGGCAACCCAGAAGGTCAACAGCAATAAACTAAATTGGGTTTGAAGTCATTTGGACTCCCCTGACTAACACAGCATGTAAGATGTTTCTCAAACCTTACATGGTTTTAGATAGTCTATAGCTCTTAGGGGAGCATTGTCAACCCCATGTAGCAGAACTTTATTTAAGCTACAGACATATGTCTATAAAAACACTTTTATGTATTACATGTAATTGTGTATGTTTTATATGGACATACAAAACAATCATCACTGTGACTTTTTCAAATATCTTTAGTACCATAATGCTCTTTATACCTCCTCCCTCTATCTTTCTATAGAGTCATCCATCCCCCATACACAACTAAAGCCAAATTCCAAGTTTTTTTTATTTCCAACCTCTAACCTATATCCTGTGAGTCCCATTTCTATATTTCCCAACTCATAACTCCCACCCCTTTTAATTTTCCAGTTGTCTGAGTTTTGTTGCAGATTATATACTCACATTTGAAGATTTGTAGCCAGGAATCACAGATGAGAGAGAACATGCCACATTTGCCTTTCTAGCTTTAGATTATCACTCAGTATAATATTTTCCAATCCCATGTAATTTCCTGAAAATTTGATTATTTCATTTATTCCAATTGAATTTCCTACACACACACACACACACACACACACACACACACACATACACACACACACACACACACATCGATCACATTTCACTATTAATTAATAGGTTGAAGGATATTCAGGTTGTTTCCATTTTTTTTAGAATTTTGGACTAGGAAAGCAACAAACATGGCTGACCAAGTAAATACCTGTGAAACAGGATAGAGAATTTGGGGGGCATTTGCTAAGAAGTGGTATGGATGGATCATAAGGTAGATTTATTTTTAACATTTTTTGAGAACTCTTCACACTGATTTCCAGAGTTAGGATATGAGTTTTCAAACATAGTGACCAGGAATGAGGGTTCAACATTCTCTATATCTTAACTGAAATTTGTTGTCAGTTATTTTCTTGGCCTTAAGCATTCCGATAACGGTAAAATGAAATCACGTGATTGTTTTAATTTGCTTTTCACTAAAGGTGCTAAAGGTGATGAATACTTTGAAAGACATCTCTCTTCAGATCAGTAGTAGCCTGACAGAGGTCCTCTTCTACTTTGTGAGATTCCTTTCAACTTGATTATTTTCTTAGCTCTATAGAAAGCTTTTAATTTTATGAGGTCCTCCTTTTTAACTGCTGACCTTAACTCTTGGACACATGAAGCTAGAGACTTTTCAATCTCAAATTGACATATTTCCTCTAGCAAGGCTGCATTAGCTCACCTTTTCCAAACAGTGCAATACAATGAAACCAACTGTTCATGTGCCTGAGACTATGAGGGATGGTTTCCATTCAAATCATCGCACTGCCTTATGACAATTTATGATATTTAAAGTGTGAAAAATTTAATGTATGAGTTTATATGTAGGATTATTATCATAGGTTTTTAAACTTGCTAGTCAACAACTTAATCAAAACATAAGCGTGTGGAAAGGGTCAATTGTTCAATATCAAACATAGATAAGGTAGAAACAGGAATCTAGTTCATATGCCATTAACCCAATAAATATTAAAGTCACTTTCCATATAAAGAAACTTTTAAAAAGTAAATAATAAAAATAATATATAGTTCAAAAGTATTCTAAGAACTGAAAGTTTACAGGGCATGTCTACCAGAATTCTATTTACTCTGGGACAAATAGATTTAAATGGCACTGCATGACATTTACATTTAATTTCTAAATAAAAGAAAATAGAGAGAAACCTGTAAGATATATTCATATTCATATTGATAATAATAATGCAGATTAGATTTTATTTGAAGAAGAGTTATTAACATTTTCCAAAGCAGTTTTTTTTTGCCAATAATAAAGATCTGCAAAAATAGCTCTTGAAAAATGGTGGAAAAGAAAAGCTTCCTCAAATTTTGGAGGGCTTAGCATTAATTATTCGGGTATATGTGGAACAAGTTTATGTGATGTTTTGATTTTCTATAATTTTCTTTACCCATTTATGTGCTGACAGACACTTAGATTGAACCACAACTTGGCGCTGTGAATAGTGCTACAACAAACAGATGTTCGAGTGTTTCTCTAATAGAGTGATCTAGATTGCTTGGAATATACTTCCAGCAATGGTAATGTTACATCATAGGGTAGTTCTGGTTTAGATTTCTTGATGAGCCTTCACAATGAGCTCCACAGATGTTATAGTACTCTGCCTTCCCATTAGTTATACATAAAGATAATTTACCCCAAGTCTTTGCCAGGATTTTTGTTACATGTTTTGATGTTTTACTTATCTATATGCTTTGGATATTACTATTCTGACAGATGTTAGCAAATATTTTTCTATAATTCTGTATGTAGGTTGTATTTTCCTCTATTAACTGCTTTCTTTCTTTTTTTTTTATTAACTTGAGTATTTCTTTTTTTTTTTTTATTAACTTGAGTATTTCTTATATACATTTCAAGTGTTATTCCCTTTCCCGGTTTCCGGGCAAACATCCCCCTCCCCCCTCCCCTTCCTTATGGGTGTTCCCCTCCCAACCCTCCCCCCATTGCCGCCCTCCCCCCATAGTCTAGTTCACTGGGGGTTCAGTCTTAGCAGGACCCAGGGCTTCCCCTTCCACTGGTGCTCTTACTAGGATATTCATTGCTACCTATGGGGTCAGAGTCCAGGGTCAGTCCATTTATAGTCTTTAGGTAGTGGCTTAGTCCCTGGAAGCTCTGGTTGCTTGACATTGTTGTACTTTTGGGGTCTCGAGCCCCTTCAAGCTCTTCCAGTTCTTTCTCTGATTCCTTCAACGGGGGACCTATTCTCAGTTCAGTGGTTTGCTGCTGGCATTCGCCTCTGTATTTGCTGTATTCTGGCTGTGTCTCTCAGGAGCGATCTACATCCGGCTCCTGTCGGTCTGCACTTCTTTGCTTCATCCATCTTGTCTAATTGGGTGGCTGTATACGTATGGGCCACATGTGGGGCAGGCTCCGAATGGGTGTTCCTTCAGTCTCTGTTTTAATCTTTGCCTCTCCCTTCCCTGCCAAGGGTATTCTTTTTCCTCATTTAAAGAAGGAGTGAAGCATTCACATTTTGATCATCCGTCTTGAGTTTCGTTTGTTCTAGGGATCTAGGGTAATTCAAGCATTTGGGCTAAAAGCCACTTATCAATGAGTGCATATCATGTATGTCTTTCTGTGATTGGGTTAGCTCACTCAGGATGATATTTTCCAGTTCCAACCATTTGCCTACGAATTTCATAAACTCGTTGTTTTTGATAGCTGAGTAATATTCCATTGTGTAGATGTACCACATTTTCTGTATCCATTCCTCTGTTGAAGGGCATCTGGGTTCTTTCCATTTTCTGGCTATTATAAATAAGGCTGCGATGAACATAGTGGAGCACGTGTCTCTTTTATATGTTGAGGCATCTTTTGGGTATATGCCCAAGAGAGGTATAGCTGGATCCTCAGGCAGTTCAATGTCCAATTTTCTGAGGAACCTCCAGACTGATTTCCAGAATGGTTTTACCAGTCTGCAATCCCACCAACAATGGAGGAGTGTTCCTCTTTCTCCACATCCTCGCCAGCATCTGCTGTCACCTGAGTTTTTGATCTTAGCCATTCTCACTGGTGTGAGGTGAAATCTCAGGGTTGTTTTGATTTGCATTTCCCTTATGACTAAAGATGTTGAACATTTCTTTAGGTGTTTCTCAGCCATTCGGCATTCCTCAGCTGTGAATTCTTTGTTTAGCTCTGAACCCCATTTTTAATAGGGTTATTTGTTTCCCTGGGGTCTAACTTCTTGAGTTCTTTGTATATTTTGGATATAAGGCCTCTATCTGTTGTAGGATTGGTAAAGATCTTTTCCCAATCTGTTGGTTGTCGTTTTGTCCTAACCACAGTGTCCTTTGCCTTACAGAAAATTTGCAGTTTTATGAGATCCCATTTGTCGATTCTTGATCTTAGAGCATAAGCCATTGGTGTTTTGTTCAGGAAATTTTTTCCAGTGCCCATGTGTTTGAGATGCGGCCCTAGTTTTTCTTCTATTAGTTTGAGTGTGTCTGGTTTGATGTGGAGGTCCTTGATCCACTTGGACTTAAGCTTTGTACAGGGTGATAAGCATGGATCGATCTGCATTCTTCTACATGTTGACCTCCAGTTGAACCAGCACCATTTGCTGAAAATGCTATCTTTTTTCCATTGGATGGTTTTGGCTCCTTTGTCAAAAATCAAGTGACCAAAGGTGTGTGGGTTCATTTCTGGGTCTTCAATTCTATTCCATTGGTCTATCTGTCTGTCTCTGTACCAATACCATGCAGTTTTTATCACTATTGCTCTGTAATACTGCTTGAGTTCAGGGATAGTGATTCCCCCTGAAGTCCTTTTATTGTTGAGGATAGCTTTAGCTACCCTGGGTTTTTTGTTATTCCAGATGAATTTGCAAATTGTTCTGTCTAACTCTTTGAAGAATTGGATTGGTATTTTGATGGGGATTGCATTGAATCTGTAGATTGCTTTTGGTAAAATGGCCATTTTTACTAAATTAATCCTGCCAATCCATGAGCATGGGAGATCTTTCCATCTTCTGAGGTCTTCTTCAATTTTTTTCCTCAGTGTCTTGAAGTTCTTATTGTACAAATCTTTTACTTGCTTGGTTAAAGTCACACCGAGGTACTTTATATTATTTGGGTCTATTATGAAGGGTGTCGTTTCCCTAATTTCTTTCTCGGCTTGTTTCTCTTTTGTATAGAGGAAGGCAACTGATTTATTTGAGTTAATTTTATACCCAGCCACTTTGCTGAAGTTGTTTATCAGCTTTAGTAGTTCTCTGGTGGAACTTTTAGGATCACTTAAATATACTATCATGTCATCTGCAAATAGTGATATTTTGACCTCTTCTTTTCTGATCTGTATGCCCTTGATCTCCTTTTGTTGTCTGATTGCTCTGGCTAGAACTTCAAGAACTATATTGAATAAGTAGGGAGAGAGTGGGCAGCCTTGTCTAGTCCCTGATTTTAGTGGGATTGCTTCAAGTTTCTCTCCATTTAGTTTAATGTTAGCAACTGGTTTGCTGTATATGGCTTTTACTATGTTTAGGTATGGGCCTTGAATTCCTATTCTTTCCAGGACTTTTATCATGAAGGGGTGTTGAATTTTGTCAAATGATTTCTCAGCATCTAATGAAATAATCACGTGGTTCTGTTCTTTCAGTTTGTTTATATAATGGATCACGTTGATGGTTTTCCGTATATTAAACCATCCCTGCATCCCTGGAATGAAGCCTACTTGATCATGGTGGATGATTGTTTTGATGTGCTCTTGAATTCGGTTTGCCAGAATTTTATTGAGTATTTTTGCATCGATATTCATAAGGGAAATTGGTCTGAAGTTCTCTTTCTTTGTTGTGTCTTTGTGTGGTTTAGGTATAAGAGTAATTGTGGCTTCGTAGAAGGAATTCGATAGTGCTCCCTCTGTTTCAATTTTGTGGAATAGTTTGGATAATATTGGTATGAGGTCTTCTATGAAGGTTTGATAGAATTCTGCACTAAACCCGTCTGGACCTGGGCTCCTTTTGGTTGGGAGACCTTTAATGACTGCTTCTATTTCCTTAGGAGTTATGGGGTTGTTTAACTGGTTTATCTGTTCCTGATTTAACTTCGATACCTGGTATCTGTCTAGGAAATTGTCCATTTCCTGAAGATTTTCAAGTTTTGTTGAATATAGGTTTTTATAGTAAGATCTGATGATTTTTTGAATTTCCTCTGAATCTGTAGTTACGTCTCCCTTTTCATTTCTGATTTTGTTAATTTGGACGCACTCTCTGTGTCCTCTCCTTAGTCTGGCTAAGGGTTTATCTATCTTGTTGATTTTCTCAAAGAACCAACTTTTGGTTCTGTTGATTCTTTCTATGGTCCTTTTTGTTTCTACTTGGTTGATTTCAGCTCTGAGTTTGATTATTTCCTGCCTTCTACTCCTCCTGGGTGTATTTGCTTCTTTTTGTTCTAGAGCTTTTAGGTGTGCTGTCAAGCTGCTGACATATGCTCTTTCCTGTTTCTTTCTGCAGGCACTCAGCGCTATGAGTTTTCCTCTTAGCACAGCTTTCATTGTGTCCCATAAGTTTGGGTATGTTGTATCTTCATTTTCATTAAATTCTAAAAAGTTTTTATTTTCTTTCTTTATTTCTTCCTTGACCAGGTTATCATTGAGTAGAGCATTGTTCAATTTCCACGTATATGTGGGCATTCTTCCCTTATTGTTATTGAAGACCAGTTTTAGGCCGTGGTGGTCCGATAGCACGCATGGGATAATTTCTATCTTTCTGTACCTGTTGAGGCCCGTTTTTTGACCAATTATATGGTCAATTTTGGAGAAAGTACCATGAGGAGCTGAGAAGAAGGTATATCCTTTTGCTTTAGGATAGAATGTTCTATAGATATCCGTTAACTCCATTTGGCTCATGACTTCTCTTAGTCTGTCGACATCACTTTTTAATTTCTGTTTCCATGATCTGTCCATTGATGAGAGTGGTGTGTTGAAATCTCCCACTATTATTGTGTGAGGTGCAATTTGTGCTTTGAGCTTTAGTAAGGTTTCTTTTACGTATGTAGGTGCCCTTGTATTTGGGGCATAGATATTTAGGATTGAGAGTTCATCTTGGTGGATTTTTCCTTTGATGAATATGAAGTGTCCTTCCTTATCTTTTTTGATGACTTTTAGTTGGAAATTGATTTTATTTGATATTAGAATGGCTACTCCAGCTTGCTTCTTCTGACCATTTGCTTGGTAAGTTGTTTTCCAGCCTTTTACTCTGAGGTAGTGTCTGTCTTTGTCTCTGAGGTGTGTTTCCTGTAGGCAGCAGAATGCAGGGTCCTCGTTGTGTATCCAGTTTGTTAATCTATGTCTTTTTATTGGGGAGTTGAGGCCATTGATATTGAGAGATATTAAGGAATAGTGATTATTGCTTCCCTTTATATTCATATTTGGATGTGAGGTTATGTTTGTGTGCTTTCATTCTCTTTGTTTTCTTGCCAAGACGATTAGTTTCTTGCTTCTTCTAGGGTATAGCTTGCCTCCGTATGTTGGGCTTTACCATTTATTATCCTTTGTAGTGCTGGATTTGTGGAAAGATATTGTGTAAATTTGGTTTTGTCATGGAATATCTTGGTTTCTCCATCAATGTTAATTGAGAGTTTTGCTGGATACAGTAACCTGGGCTGGCATTTGTGTTCTCTTAGGGTCTGTATAACATCAGTCCAGGATCTTCTGGCCTTCATAGTTTCTGGCGAGAAGTCTGGTGTGATTCTGATAGGTCTCCCTTTATATGTTACTTGACCTTTTTCCCTTACTGCTTTTAATATTCTTTCTTTATTTTGTGCGTTTGGTGTTTTGACAATTATGTGACGGGAGGTGTTTCTTTTCTGGTCCAATCTATTTGGAGTTCTGTAGGCTTCTTGTATGTCTATGGGTATCTCTTTTTTCAGGTTAGGGAAGTTTTCTTCTATGATTTTGTTGAAGATATTTACTGGTCCTTTGAGCTAGGAGTCTTAACTCTCTTCTATACCTGTTATCCTTAGGTTTGATCTTCTCATTGATTCCTTGATTTTCTGTATGTTTTGGACCAGTAGCTTTTTCCGCTTTACATTATCTTTGACAGTTGAGTCAATGATTTCTATGGAATCTTCTGCTCCTGAGATTCTCTCTTCCATCTCTTGTATTCTGTTGGTGAAGCTTGTATCTACAGCTCCTTGTGTCTTCTTTTGGTTTTCTATATCCAGGGTTGTTTCCATGTGTTCTTTCTTGATTGCTTCTAATTCCATTTTTAATTCCTTCAACTGTTTGATTGTGTTTTCCTGGAATTCTTTCAGGGATTTTTGTGTCTCCTCTCTATGGGCTTCTACTTGTTTATTTATGTTTTCCTGGAATTCTTTCAGGGATTTTTGTGACTCCTCTCTATGGGCTTCTACTTGTTTATTTATGTTTTCCTGGAATTCTTTCAGGGATTTTTGCGATTCTTTCAGGCATTTTTGCGATTCCTTTCTGTAGGCTTCTACTTGTTCTCTAAGGGAGTTCTTCACGTCTTTCTTGAAGTCCTCCAGCATCATGATCAAAAATGATTTTGGAACTAGATCTTGCTTTTCTGGTGTGTTTGGATATTCCATGTTTGTTTTGATGGGAGAATTGGGCTCCGATGGTGTCATGTAGTCTTGGTTTCTGTTGCTTGGGTTCCTGCGCTTGCCTCTCGCCATCAGATTTTCTCTAGTGTTACTTTGTTCTGCTATTTCTGACAGTGGCTAGACTGTCCTATAAGCCTGTGTGTCAGGAGTGCTGTAGACCTGTTTTCCTCTCTTTCAGTCAGTTATGGGGACAGAGTGTTCTGCTTTTGGGCATGTGGTTTTTCCTCTCTACAGGTCTTCAGCTGTTCCTGTGGGCCTGTGTCTTGAGTTCACTAGGCAGCTTTCTTGCAGCAGAAAAGTTGGTCTTACCTGTGGTCCCAAGGCTCAAGTTCGCTCGTGGGGTGCTACCCACGGGCTCTCTGCAGCGGCAGCAACCAGGAAGACCTGTGCCGCCGTTTCCGGGAGCTTCAGTGCACCAGGGTTCCAGATGGTCTTTGGCTTTTTCCTCTGGCGTCCGAGATGTGTGTGCAGAGAGCAGTCTCTTCTGGTTTCCCAGGCTTGTCTGCCTCTCTGAAGGTTCAGCTCTCCCTCCCACGGGATTTGGGTGCAGAGAACTGTTTATCCGGTCTGTTTCCTTCTGGTTCTGGTGGTGTCTCAGGCACAGGGGTCCTGCCGCTCCTGGGCCCTCCCCCACGGGAGCCCAGAGGCCTTATACAGTTTCCTCTTGGGCCAGGGATGTGGGCAGGGGTGAGCAGTGTTGGTGGTCTCTTCCGCTCTGCAGCCTCAGGAGTGCCCACCTGACCAGGCGGTTGGGTCTCTCTCTCACAGGGTCTGGGGCAGAGAGCTGCTGCAGGCCGGGGTCCACGGGTGTGGGACTTCAACTGCTTTCTTTACTATACAGAAAACTTCAAATTTCACACAAAAAAATCCTCATATGCTAATTGTAAACATTGTGTTTTGAACTTTTATATCCTTTCCAAAGAGTTCTTGGCCTTTTAAAAATCTAGATGTTTCAGGTCTCATAGTAAGGTACTGATCTATTTTTCTTAATTTTTGTACATGTTGAGAATGCAATGGAGAGATATGGACAAATGTATTGATATGCATGCCCCATCCAAATTAAATCAAGGTGAGGTAAAATAATTTTAAAATTCCAATAACAACTGGTTAGATAGAAGTAGAAATTTAAAGTCTCCATACTAAATACAGCGTACATCAATATAAGTCACAGAATTCTATCATTAAAGAATGAACACCATTCTCAGAGTATTCCATAAAATAGGAAAGGAAGGTATGGTTATAAATTTGTTTTTATGAAACTAGAAGTACCTCGATAACTCCACCAGAAAAAGTGAAAAACCAAATGAGGTTTTTTTTAAAAACAAAAACAAAGAGATTTCGACTAATCTCTTAACTGAACACAGATGAAGAATTTATCAATAAATTACTTGCAAGCCAAAGTCAGGAACACACCAAAATATTATTCACCATGTTCGAGTTAGCACCATCTCTTAAATGTAGGTATGGTTAAATATATGAAAATTTAAAAAAAATAGTCCACTGTAAAAAAAGACAAGGGAAAAAACGTGAAGAAGTATCATTGGAAGCATAAAATTCTTTAAACAAAATCTAAGACCCTATTATGATAAAAGTCCTGTATAAGAGCCAAAGGCCACCTAACAGAATCCCAAATACTAGGCATGAGAAGCCAGTTTGAGTTGTTGGTTAGTTGACTTCCCAAGCACACATTCTATTGCTATTTCCCTTGGTTGCCCACAGAGGCAAGTCATGCTCTTTAGAAACAGTGCCCTGAGGCCCCTGAGCTGGATCCGATCTGAATGCCTCCTCCCTCTGGAATATCTTTTGTGGTACCAGAAGTACCATGCAAGCTTCCAAGATTTCCAAGAAATCAACCAAAAATCCATTTATGATACCTGTGAGCCACAACAAGACTAGCATGGCCCGACAACCCATAGGTCTGTTCTTTTGTGTCTCCATACTTGTTCTACTATTTGAATATTTTCCATTTGTGGTTCATATAGGTTTTGAGGCTAAATCCTCTAGCTTGGTGAAGACTATAAATGATATATTGATAATGAATACGTTATATTGTCTTGGGTCATGTGATTGATTAACAAACTTGTTAATTTGATATACCTGCAAGAAAGGAATCTGAGTTGAGGAATTGCACCCTTTGGATTTGCCTGTGGGCTTGTCTGCAAAGCTATTTTATTGATGCATAATTGAAGTAGGAGAATCCAGCCCTATAAGAGTAATTTTTATTTGTCTAATGTCATTGTCATCTCTAAGGCTTACTGCTAACTTATGTCTAGTCCTGGAAGTTTCTAGCCGTTGTACAATCTTTTCTAGGCCCAGAATGTTTTCAGCCTCAGAGACTTGCTGCTAAATAAGCTCGCTCCTTCCTAGTTCTTTCTGTGAGCTCTGGCTGGCTGATTCAACTCAGCTGTTCAGACTCAAACTCCTCTCCAAGCTGACTAACTCAATTTGGTGTCCCCCTCCCCCCTTTGAAGTTTTGCTCTACTTGGCCTCAAATTAACTGTGGCAATCTATTCTAATATTCTTGCTCCTCCTCATTCTCTGGCTCATTCTGTCTTCACTTGTATCTGGCTTGTTCTTTCTTCAATCCGTCCCTGCAACATTCTCCCAGCAAAGCTGCCTCCTCTTTCTCTCTGCACTGCTCCTTCAAGTAACTTGTTTGTACTTGTTTGAAACCATAAAGGGGTCATGAAGAGCAATTGAGAATTGTAACTGTACGGAGTAAGGAGCGGCCATTGCTGAAGTTCACCTTCAGTTTCATTGGAGTCCATAGGATATTGGAGATGCCAAGACGATGGCATCAAGGACCATTAAGGATAGTGGTAGGTGTGCAGTAGACCCATCTTTCGCTTTCAGTGGCAAAGCCAGAAAAGAGGATTGCACAGCTCTTTTGAGCACAGAAGACTGTAGGTTTCAGATGCTGGACTGCTATGCCAGGAAGTATTTATGAACCCCCAAAAGGCCACCAAGGAGCCAATTCCAACGTAATCGAATTAGGGTCTCTTTATTTAAGCTTGACTTTGGGCCATACCACCATCTGACATAGGAGAGCAGGAGGAGACCTGAGCCCAGTTTCAACAGGTTTTATAGGGACAAGAATGGGGTATCTAGCATGGTACCTATCAGATTGAGGCGACATTATGGCTTTTAACATAAGTGGCTGGTGCTGGGAGGCAGACCATAAACTTATGTTTTCCTAATGATTGGTGGTTGTTAGGAAGTGAAGTGGTGGGGAAAGTCCTGTAACCTGGAGGTACAGATTTGTTGGGGAATAACCTGGAAACTGGTGCTAGATGCAGGTCTTGTTGGGGGTTAATCTGGAAACTGGCGCTAGGTACCAACCTGTTAATTAAGTTCAACCTTAGGTCAGGTTCTCTAAGATGGAGTCTGAATTCAGAAGATTTGATCTCTCAGGACAATAAATTATGAGATTTGAATTATAACACTGGATGTTGGTTTTTGCTTTGAACTTATTGTAAGTGTACCATGATTATTCTCTCTTGGAATAAGAGAGTATATAACTTATTTTTATTTATAGAAGTTCACAGTAAGAGACTTTCAACTTTTAAAGAGATCTTGGACTTTTCAGAATTGAAAAATTTAAAGGTTTTGGTGTGTTTTATAATATGATATTAACGTGATTGTTGAGACAAGAAAAATGAAAAGTTTCAGTTTCAGAGTGATTTATTTCTGTGTTGTGCTTATAAGGGGTGGACATATGTTGGCTAATCTTGGCTGTCACTGTGACATACCTTGAAAGAGGGAAAAACATTAAAGGAAAATTTTCCAATTGATTAACATGTAGGCAAGCCTGTGGGACATTTTATTGATTGTCAATTGATATAGGAATTCCCACTCCACTGTAGGCAGTGGCATCCTGGTACAGGTGGTCCTGAGCTATGTAAACAGTCGTTCAGCAAGCCAGGGATGCGAGCCTGTAAACAGTATTCCTTCATTGCCTTTGCTTCAATACCTGCCTTCAGTTTTTTGCCTTGAGTTCCTACCTTTCTTTCCTTCAATGATGAAGTATTATCAGCCAAATAAACCCTTTCAACCTCAAGTTCAAAGGTTTTGGTGGGTGATTAATCGCAGGAAAGAAATATGAGGACAGGTAGTTTGGACAAACAAAAATATTGATTATTTTGTTCCATTAACAGAGTATATATTCCTGTTTCTTTGTTTTCTCTCCAAGTTTCTTCATCAGTGTCTAATTTTTTATTATAGAATTCATTCACTTCCTTGTTTATATTGATTCCTGAGTTATAGCATATATATGTATATATACTATATATAATATAGTACTTCTATATCATATATTATGTATATATTATATATAATAATTATTGTAAATGAAATTTCTTATTTCTGTCTTAGGTAATTTTTACTATATAATAACAATGCTACTGATTTATATATTTTGAATTTCAATGTCATTAATTTAAATAGTTTTATTTAGCATATACCTTATAGCAAGTTACTAGCTGTTTTACAATATTATTTTTATGATGTTTTAATTTAGATAAAAGTGCATCACATTCCTCCTCACATTTTCTCCTTCTAGCTCCTTCCAGCTACCTCCTTTCAGATTCTTCTCATATCCCTGCCACTCCCAAGTTGATAGTATCCTTTTTATCATTCTTACATATATGTGCATCCATATATTCATATATATCTCTATATATAGATATAGATATAGGTATGAATGCCTATAAACACACATAGCATACATATATAACTACAACCTACTGAATCTAATTTTGGTTTCTGTATGTATTTTAAACATAATATTGACATTACATATGATTTGGAGACTACTATCATAACTCAGATATTTTATTATTTAAAATTATTCCAATCTCAGGGCTAAGGATATGGCACAGTAGTTAAGAGCAGTGTCTGTCCTGAAGAACACCCAGGTTTAATTCCCAATCCACACATGACAGTTCATTGCTCTTATGTAACTCCACTTCCAGGGGAATTAATTCCCTCTTCTGATGGGCATCAAGCATGCAATTCACAAATAAACATGTAAGTAAACATTCATAAACACACCATATAAATAAATCTGTATTTAAATCAATGTCTTAAATTTCTCAGTTTATTAAGTTATTTCCCCCATAATTTATTTAAACTTTCATTTCTTTGTATTTTCATTAATACTGCTCATCTTCCTTAAAATACCTATTTCAAATTAGTCATCAGCCAGTTCATTTTTATATTTATATTTCTACATTTGAAAGGTTAAGAAAATATTGTTTCTTTGTTTTATATTTTGGCCTTTTTAATGTGTCGTGGATGTTGAAGCCTGCCTCTCTTCCAGCATAGCTGAAAGCATTTTGTTCCATGCACACCAGCTATTTCATGTTGCTAAAATATGCCTTCTAGTCATTGACACAGAAAAATGGCTTGACTAAGAGCAGGGTCATGCTGACCACATACCCTGTTATATTCTGTAAGTTATGAGATTTGTTAACCTTAAGAAATTCCACAACCACAAGCTTCATTTAGGACCCATCAAATTAAAGGTCAGTGTGAACCATTGTGTCTAAAATAGCTTCAGTCAGGGCCGGCCACTGGACAGCACTTCTACCCTCTATGTATAAGCTCATTGTGATTTTTGTGTTTTAAGCTTTCCTTAGAAATGTCCAGTGTGTAGCTTTCAGCTGTTGCCCTGGTTGACGAGTCTTTATGTTAGTGTTAAATAAACCATCCCTGTCTGACTGAAATGGATGTTTGTGTGATTTGTGGGGCAACATGAGCTCCAACAATGGATATATTCCCTAACCATGCCTGTTTGATATTATACATGTTTACTGTGTTATATGCCTACTTCTTTTTCTGGACATGAAAGTTTTCTGCTATTCTTTTACTAAATATAGTTTCTGTACATTTAGATTTTATCTTTGTCCCTTCTTCCAAAGACTGATTTAATCAAATCTTCAATTTGATACCATAATCATAATCCAGAACTCTTAGAAGTAGTAGTTATATTTGTATTGTTTTTTTTCTTTTTTATGGTGAAAATGTGTATATTTAAAATTAGCCAGCTGAACTCTATTTAAATGATTCAAATTTTGTTGGTAACATTGGCAATGACAGAAGTGAGAAGTGTGCTGTTCTCAATATTTTTCATGGCTGACTCAATGGTCAAGGATAATTTGATAATGAAGTGGAAATTTTGAATTTATCTGGAAAGTCAGTTACGTCAAATGTTTTCTGCTGGGGCACACAGGTGAAGGGTTTTCTTGCTGAAGCAAACATGTATAAGAATGTTTTCCTGAAGCAGACAGGTGAAAGGATGTTTGGAAGTAGCAGACACACGAAAGGATGCTTGATGAAGGAGTATAAATATGATCTCAAAGACAGTGGTATACTGAGCATTGGTTTGGTTTGCTCTGCCTCACTATTCTTCGCTAAAGACTCACATCTATTGGTTCACCTTACATAATATTGCTAAGGTTAACTTGTGATACACTGCCATTGAGAGAAACTCACCCAAGATTTGCATGTGAGGTTCCTGTGGCAGTTTGCTGATTCAGCACCCACACCTCAGGCTGGTTGGCAATCCTGGCACTTTCTTCAGGATTGATCTACTCCTGCCTGGTGTCTGTCTGCCTAGAGGACTGGTCTGAAGCTGCTGAATTATATTTGGTGTTTGCTACAAGACTAAGCTGCTGCCAAAGACGAATGAGCTCGCCCCAGAGAACTATTGTTGAACAGGTTCACTCCCCCCATATCCTAGTAACTTTTCTTTTCCACTACCTCTGCTGAGTGCTGGACTAGAGAAGAGACTGAACCCTTGGTAAAAGAAAATTGTAAGACAGAGGCCTTATATCCAAAATATACAAAGAACTCAAGAAGTTAGACCACAGGGAGACAAATAACCCTATTAAAAATGGGGTTCAGAGCTAAACAAAGAATTCACAGCTGAGGAATGCCGAATGGCTGAGGAACACCTAAAGAAATGCTCAACATCTTTAGTCATCAGGGAAATGCAAATCAAAACAACCCTGAGATTTCACCTCACACCAGTGAGAAAGGCTAAGATCAAAAACTCAGGTGACAGCAGATGCTGGCGAGGATGTGGAGAAAGAGGAACACTCCTCCATTGTTGGTGGGATTGCAGACTGGTAAAACCATTCTGGAAATCAGTCTGGAGGTTCCTCAGAAAATTGGACATTGAACTGCCTGAGGATCCAGCTATACCTCTCTTGGACATATACCCAAAAGATGCCCCAACATATATGCCCCACTATGTTCATCGCAGCCTTATTTATAATAGCCAGAAGCTGGAAAGAACCCAGATGCCCTTCAACAGAGGAATGGATACAGAAAATGTGGTACATCTACACAATGATTACTCAGCTATCAAAAACAACGGCTTTATGAAATTTGTAGGCAAATGGTTGGAACTGGAAAATATCATCCTGAGTGAGGTAACCCAATCACAGAAAAACACACATGGTATGCACTCATTGATAAGTGGCTTCACTCCTTCTTTAAAAGGGGAACAAGAATACCCTTGGCAGGGAATAGAGAGGCAAAGATTAAAACAGAGACAGAAGGAATACCCATTCAGAGCCTGCCCCACATGTGTGGCCCATGCATATATAGCCATCCAATTAGACAAGATGGATGAAGCAAAGAAGTGCAGGCCGACAGGAGCCAGATGTAGATCTCTACCGAGAGACACAGCCAGAATACAGCAAACACAGAGGCATATGCCAGCAGCAAACCACTGAATTGAGAATAGGACCCCCATTGAAGGAATCAGAGAAAGAACTGGAAGAGCTTGAAGGGGCTCGAGACCCCATATGTTCAACAATGCCAAGCAACCAGAGCTTCCAGGGACTAAGCCACTACCTAAAGATTATATTGACCCTGGACTCTGACCTCATAGGTAGTAATGAATATCCTAGTAAGATCACCAGTGGAAGGGCAAGCCCTGGGTCCTGCTAAGACTGAACCCCCAGTGAACTAGATTGTTGGGGGGAGGGCGGTAATGGGGGGAGGATGGGGAGGGGAACACCCATAAAGAAGGGGAGGGGGGAGGGGGGTGTTTGCCCGGAAACCGGGAAAGGGAATAAAACTCGAAATGTATATAAGAAATACTCAAGTTAATAAAAAAAAGAAGGAAAAAAAATAAAGGCCTTTACTATGGCTTCAGCTTTAGGATGGGTAGGACTTTCCTTCTCCACTTTCAATATTAGAGCTTCAATGTAGCACTTCTTTGGCCTTGAATTCCACTTGTCACATCATTTGTTCTCAGTGTAGTCTATTAGTGATGTTTTCCATTGTGTTTTTGTCTCACTGAATTCTGAATGGCGAATATTCCTAACTTTTCTTTAAATTTCAATTTTTCTGGGGTTGGGGATTTAGCTCAGTGGTAGAGCGCTTGCCTAGGAAGCGCAAGGCCCTGGGTTCGGTCCTCAGCTCCGGAAAAAAAAAAAAAAAAGAACCTTTAAAAAAACATTTCAATTTTTCTCTTGAACTCTTTATGTTATGACAGCCCCATCCATCTATGCAATTTGGTATCAAGTTATTAGGGGAACAGAATCTTAAATCAAGATGGTACCTGGTGACCTTACTCAGTGTGTAATTAAACAAGAGACTAGGTTCAAAACGTGGGGCAACTATGTGCTTTTCCTGTGGAAAGGAGTGCCAGCCTGCTTTCAGCAGTGCTATGAGGCTTACTCTTTACATCATACTTTGATTTTTTTCCCTTCTCCTGTCAGGAGGTAAACCTAGAGTAATTTAGCACTTCTTTGGTTTTTTTAGTTTTCTCTGATTCTCTGCATGTTTATCTTCCCTATCAGGCCATTTCTGTCTGACCATTTTTCATTTAAAAGTTTAAAGTTTTTCATTTAAAGTTTATCTTTTTTCTAAGTCTTATTCTTTAGGTCACATGGAGGTAGCTCCTAATCTGTTATTTCTCCTCCAGATTCTTGCTTTTTTAATCAAATTTGGGAAATATTGACCATTGTTATTTTCTATTGTAAACCTCATATCTGTTCTCTAATCTTTTTGCTCATGTGGACTTCTGCAATGCTCACATTAGTCTACTTTGTGATGCCTCATAAGTTTTTCTTATGTGTTTCTTATCTTCAATTTTGTTTTTTCTTCTATTCAACCCAAGTATTTTCAAATACCTTTATATATAAGTTTGATTATTATTCTGTGCCTGTACAGGTCATAAAAATTGCTTCAGTAAGTTTTCAATTCTTTTATTGCATCTGTTATGTTCTAAAAGTCTTTGAGATTTTTGTAATTCTGCTTTTACTTATATAATAATTTTGTACATTGTTGTTTCTCTGGTCTTCTTTACTCTTTGAAACTGATTTCCTTCAGTGTTTGGAACATATTTAAGTTACAAGCTTCTGGTTGATATTTTACAGTACACACACACACACACACACACACACACACACACACACACACACCCATAGAGAGTTCATGGATTTAAAAGAGAGCAAGGCTGCATGAACGAGTTTGGGAAGAAGAAAGTGAAAGGGGGAAATTATGTAATTGTATGAAAATAAAACAAAAGAAATGGTTAAAAATCCATATGGAAACCAGTACTATTGTAGCTTCCATTTTTCAGTGGAGGATAATTAACATAGATAACCACAACTGGGCAATATACTGATTGTGTGTGAGTCACTTTGGACTACTCAGTTCTAAATGGTGCTTATTCATCAAACTACTCCTCTCAAAGATCATAGATCTATGCAGAAGGGGAAGCAGAAAGATTTTAAAAACCTGATTGATGGGTATGGATGTCTCTCAAGGAAGCAGTATATTTCCAAAACAAAAAACAAACAAACAAACAAAATACAAAAAAACCTGAGATTGATACCCACATGTGCACTCAGAAAAACATGTTCAATCCAGATGAAGTTCAAACCAAGGGAGGGGTCCAGACTTTAGCAGTCACCATGTCAGAAGAAATTAGGACCTTAGTGACTGTGTGTGATTCGCAAGTTGTTAAGTAAGATAGAATTTGTCACCAGAAAAGAGAAACCCAAGCAAAGTTATCATAATGTAAATGGAGTAGAAATTTAAATAAATGGTTTTCTTCTAAGACCAACACATTTTCTTATCACTCATGGTTCCATGGCCTCCTTTCTACCTGCATTCACACTCTCTTCTAGAGCTTCCCTCCATGGTGGATGCCCAAAGCCAGACAGTTGTTCTGATTTCAGATAAAAATGAAGAACCAGAAAAGGATCATTCCCAAGAAGAAAAAATGTATATTAACAAACGCTACATTAACGACTTTACCTGAAACTTTTAGACAACTCAAAGTCAGAGAGCTGAACTATAACTAGAAAAATAAGAAAAGCCAGTAAGATAAACTAGAATCAGAAATTTTCTTTCCTTTAGAAAGACTGTCCCGTGAACTATAAATTGTTCAGAAAATTTAATTAGGTTTTTATAATGCTCTTAATATCTACTGTACATTAGTGTGAAGTCCATCTCTTCTATTCATCTCTTCTATTGTACTTGTCAAGCAACCTTGATAAATATCAAAAATTCAAAGACATTTTCCTTCATGGTGATGAAGTCACTTGACCACCAAACACTGCTTAAACTCCACACGAATTCACCATTTTTATTGCTATAGTTATGTATGAAGGAGGAAATAACATTTAAGACATTTGGGAGTTTGACATTGTGTTTTTCACATCAAGCAAAGAGCAAAGGGTAAACTAGAATTCCAAGCACTAAGGACCGCAAATTGAAAACTTTCAAGTATAGTACATTTGAACCACAGGGTCTGTGTGATGCAAAAGAAGCCTGGGGACCAATTTCACACTACTTACATGGTGGAAGAATTTCAAGCTAGGAAATTATCACTGAAACCCTTTCCTAAGTCAGTAAAACTGGTTGGACTTTGACAGAGGCAATCTCAAACTGTTTCAGCATGTTTTTCTTTTAATCTAGGGTTGTGAACTCCCACAGAAAGTAATCACCACTTCAGAAAAAGCTCACCGTAGAGAGTTTCAAGATGGAAAGAACTGATACGAAAACTATAGAACCTACATAGATGTATTCACATACTGAAAATTAGAGATCCAGAATTTTGGTAAACTGTGTTTCAGATGGCTAAAGGGATTAAGAAAAATACATTATTGGCTAATATGGTGGCCCATCTTTCTTGTTTCATCATTCAGCTAGGCAAAGGCAGGAAGTTCACATGTTTGATGTCTGCATTGGCTGCATAATGAGCTTTAAGCCAGTCTTTCCTATGTAGACAGTTTCCGTGCTAAGCAAACAACACAATTGGATTTAAAGCAATAACATGTTATTATGCAAACAGTTGTGTTTGAAATACAATCATGAAGTTTGAGCGAGAATGTGGTTGATAAGGGGTTCTATATTTACTTAGTTCCTACAAAATAACAGTTCCCCAAAAGTATAAGCAGCAACTATTAACCTAGAATATTTGATAGACTGCTTGAGTGTAATGAGACTAAAATGGACCTGTAGAATATTAACACAGAAATCATATTATTAAGAAGGGCATAATGTGCATTGCATTGATTGCCCATGGCAAAGAAACAGTAAATAACAGGTTTCTATCAACTGTCATTAATATCTGGGATTTTGAAAGTTTTTTCTGAAGAATCTTGCATGGCTCTTGACCAGATATGGAAGTTGACAAGTAGTGAGGATCACTGAATTTACTCCAGTGAAAAAGCCAACTCACATCACGTAATTTTCTACCCAATTTAGTGCATGGAATGTAATTATACCATTCATTCAAAGTCTATACAACAGTGATTCATATCCTTACTAATGCTCTGACCCTTTAATATGTCCCTCATGTTGTGGTAACCAGCAACCATGAAATTATTTTCATTGCTAATTTATAACTAATTCTTCTACTGTTATGAATTATAGTGTAAATGTCTATGTTTTCCAATGGTCTTAGGTAACACCTGTGAAAGGGTCATTTGACTCCCCAAAGGGGTTGTGTCAGTTTGAGAATCAATTTTCTAGAAGGTAATAGTTACTGGATTCCATACTTGTTGTGTCAAGTACACCCAAAATCATAAGAATAGCCCTGTTCTTGTTGCCATATATATTTGCTTATTCCCCCACAGGTTGAATAGAATGATTGTGACCCCATGGAAACAATGCAGTCCATCTTCGTGACTGCATACAACATATTATACCAAATATGACATTCGTGAGCAAGTCACATGAGAGGTCACTAGACATTGAATATTGTTTTGTCATACGAGCCAACATGCTATAGTAAATCTTTCTAGCCCGGCAAAGGTGGTCCTAGTATCTCTCAACTTTTACATTTAAATGATTGACATGACTGTGTATTTTGTAAGGTCCCAGCACAAGGTAGACCTCAGTTAATGATGGGTGGTCAGGCATTACTAGCAGGAATGACATGTTATAGCTATCCACATTGCTGGTGTGATTTAGTCGTATTACAGCTCTTTCTTTTAGCTACATTTCCAGTACTTACTAGTGAAGTCCTTCGGGCACTGATAGGCAATGATACATACTTTGGTTTCTTGTCAAAAACTGGACATACTCAGAAGCATTATCAAATTTTCCTAACATCATATCCATGTATTATAGTGAGTGAAATAATTCTAAAGTAACTTTGAAGCCATGACCACAGAGACGCATGCTAGCATCAAGGACATTTAGTATAGCATAAAAATATATAGAGATTGCACTACTGAGGTAACATAGAGTCAATGCAATCTACCCAATAGATGCACTAAGGCAAATCTTTAGAAGAAAATATTTCATTTTAATGACACTATATAAAATAGGAAGAGACAACTTACAAGATGCACAATGTAGAGATCCAAGTATTTGATAAAGGTAAGGTTCCTACAAAGGAGTGCCATCATTCTCTCTTGACAGACTGCTCCCAAAGAAATAAGTTCCCCATAAAAAGGAAAATAATGATTTGAAGAAAACTCAATGAGATGGAACATAGTATAGATAGATAGGTCAACAAAACTGGAAAAATAATCTGTGACCTGAATAAAAAATGCAAGTGATATATAAATTATTAAAAAGAAAATATTGTGGGGTTAAACGTTTCAGTAAATATATATATATTCTTTAGTAATGTACTAGAAGGAGAATAAATTTCTGAATTTGAATATTCAGCTTTTAAAATAGCTAAGACAGATGAGAAAATCCTAGGAAATATATGAAGAACCATTGAGTGAACAAGTTCATTATAGGTGTTCTGAAAGATGGATATAAGGAGAAAGGACACATAGTTCATTTAACAATAACAACAACAGCAAAGAGCAAGATACTTTCTATATCTGTGGAGATATCTATATCTGTGGAGATATAAAAATTATATCTAGGATGCCCAAAGTTTTCCAATTTTATTTTATCAAAAATATTTTCCTTCAACATACATAATTAAATGCCAAAAGTTCAAGAACAACAGCACAGGAAGAAAACAACAGTGTTACATAAAAAGTCCCTCAATAAAAAACAAATTTCTAGCATAAATATTATAATCAAGGAAGAAAATGACAAAAAAGAAAAACACTGCCTACTAACTGCCAGAAATAGCTAACCTCAGAAATGAAGAACAGATAAAGATGTTTTGCTATGAGAATGAATGCCATCAGGATTTTAATGCCACTAGATAAGTCTTACAGACTCACTGTAAAGGATGTCACATCTTGAATGAAAAGGATTAAATCTGCTACTATGTAAACATGTGACAGTACAAAGTCTGCTAATATAACCAATACACAGAAGAACAATAGAATGAAAACCCAGACACCTGTGGACATTTGATTTTTGACAAGCCAAAAATATACAGTGGAAAACAAATGATGCTTGTCTAGTTAAATATCTACATAAAGAACTATAAAAATAGATCCAGATTTATCATCCTGCACAAAACTCAAGTCCAACTGGATCAAAAGCCCAACCTAAAATGGAATACAATAAGTCTGATAGAAGAGAAAGTGGGAAATAGCATTAAATGTGTTGGCATAGTAGACAATTTCCTAAACAGAACACTACACCTCAGGCACTAAAAACAACAACTGATAAGTGGGACCTTATGAAATTGAAAAGCTTTTGTAAGGCAAAGGACAATAGGACAAATCGGCAGCCCACAGATTGGGAAATGATCTTCACCCTCCATCTGACAGAGGGCTAATATCTGAAATTTACAAAGAACTCAAGAAGTTAGAAATCATCAACCCAAATCACACAGTTAAAATGAGGTACAGAGCTAAACAGAGAATTCCCAACAGAGCAAACTTTAATGGCGAGAAACCCTTAAAGAAATGTTCACCATCCTTAGTCATCAGGGAAATGTAAATCAAAAGGACTCTGAGAGTTTATTTTATATCTGTCAGAATGGCTAAGATCAAAAACTCAAGTGATAGCCATGCTGGCAAGGATGTGGAGCAAGGAGAACACTCTTCTACTGCTTGTTGGAGTGTAAACTTGTACAGCTATATTAGGAATCAATTTGGTGGTTTCTCAAAAAAATTTGAGGATAGTTAAACTTTAAGCCCAGTTTTGCCATTGCTGAGCATACAGCCACAAGACGTTCTACAATACCACAAGAACGCTTTCTCGACTTTGTTCATAGCCACTTTATTCATAATAGCTAGAAACTGGAAACAACCTAGATATCCCTCGTCTGACAGTGGATAAAGAAAATGTGGCACAATTAAATGATAGAATATTACACAGCTATTAAAAACAATGACCTCATGAAATTTGCAGGGAAATGGACGAACTAGAAAAGATCATCCCAAATGGCATAACCCAGACATAGAAACACAAACATGGTGTATACTCAATTATAAGTGGATATTAGCCTTAAAGAAGCTAAGTAACAAGGATAGCCTGGGAAAGGGAAATAGAATAGACATCATGGGTGGATGGTGAGATGGAACTGGGGGAAAAGGAGGGTGGAGGGGAGCACAAGGGATCTAGTGGTGGGAGAATGAAGGGAGAGCATCCTGGAGAGAGAACTGGAATCAGTAGGGAGTATCTATGGGAGGACATAGAAACCTAGGGCAATGGAAACACCCACCCAGGAATCTATGAGGGTGAACACAGCTAAGACTCCTAGCCACGGGGGATGTGGAACCATCTCCAGTAATCAGCAAAGATTTCCAGTGGAGTGATTGGGCACCATCCAACACACAAAACCTTGACCCTCAATTTGTCATGTCTATAAGAAGAACAGAGGTAAAGATGGAGGAGAAATTGAGGGAAAGACTCACAAACACCTGACCCATCTTGAGATCTATACCATGAGAGCACAACCCTGACACTATTAATGATTTTCTGCTATACTTTCAGATAGGTGAATAGCATATCTTTCATCTGAAAGGCTTCATTCAGCAACTGATGGAAACAGATGCAGAGACCCAAATATTGGTCAGAACTCAGAAAAACTTGTGTAAGAGAGAGGGTGAAGACTTGAATGAGCCAGAGACAACAAGGACACCACATTTATGCTCCTTCAATCTTGATTTCTTCTCTTTCCTCTCTTCCCACTGTTCGTACATTTGATACTTTCATAATGTTTCTCATTTGTTTTGTGCCTGGCTTTTTTGCATGTAGGGTTTTTCTTGACCAGTTTTTTTCTATTTCCTCTATCCTGCCTTCAGTAACTGAGATTTTTTTCATCTCTCTCATTTTGTTGATGGCTTGCTTTTAAGCTTCCTTTTTAAGGCCTACATTTCTCATTTCCAGTTTTTCTTCATTATGGGTCTTCTTTATTGAGTCCATTTCCTTTTCATAGCCTGAACTTTTTTGTTTATTTCATTCCACTGCTTATTTTTGTTTTCATAGATTTCTTTAATGGATTTATTTGTATCCTCTTTAAGGACCTCTATAATATTCAAAAGGACTATTTTGAAGTCCTTGTGCTTCATCTTTCTTGAACTTCACAAGGCCTACAGTGGGAGGTGCTGGGCTCTAGTGGATATATATTGTTTTGATTGTTATTGATTGTGTTTTTGTGCTGGCAACTAGGCATCTGGTTTGAGATGATTTAAATTTAGGATCTGATCACTAGTATTGTCTTTGAAAGGTTTGTTCTGTTGTCTCTGATTCTTATATGTAGTAGCTATATGTTGCCTGGTATGAAATGCTTCTGAGATCCTGTCAAGTATGACTATTGGTGGTTTGGCTAGAATGTTTGTGATTTTTGGGAGCTAACACTTATGAATGGGGATTAACTAGAAGGAGAGCTGGGGGATTCCACAGCAGGGTGGAAAACAGAGTGTGCAACCAGAATCTGTTTAAATCAACTTGGAAAGGAGGCAGAAAAGAAGCAGAGGCCCTAGCTAGTATTCTCCTACAGATCTGGGAATGAGACTTGAAGGGCTGGATTTGGAAGAGATGATGGAGAGTAAAGACTGCCTACCTTCTTCCCTGAACAGCTGATGGTCTCAAGATTTATTTGGTACTTAATTAGAAGCAAAAGTGATATAATCAGTGCTGTGTTTGCAATAGACCCCTTTCTTTATTAGTATAAACTTGAATGGGGAAAATCTTTACACTTTTTACAGGTACTTGTCCTTTGCTTCTATTTTCCAGTGGCTGGGAGCCCAGTGAAAAAGGAGTCATTCTGTACATGTGTCTGTGCATACTTACTGGACTAAGTTGACCTGATAGAGCCTTGAGGAACTAAATCAGTCTAGATTGGAAGGGCCAGAGCACAACCGAGGCAATGACCTTTCTATTGAGAGCAATCAGACTTCTTATAACTTTATCAGAAACAGAATATAATGACAATTGCCAGGATCAATACAGTTTACTTATTAGGACACAATGATGTTTGCAAGTTATACAGGGTACACAAAATTAATGTCTAAGACCAATTGTCCTGTCAAGTTTTCATACTTCTGTGACTACTAAGGGAACATACAGAGAAATACAAAGTGGCCTAAATGCTTCACTGCCTGGGGGGGATGCACCTGCCTTTCAGGAACTGGAAGGCACATTGTGCCTCAGGAGCCATGGACTCTAACTTGAAAAACATATGATGCCTCTCAAGGCAGCTAGGCCAAGCTAATTCCATGGTTCCTTGAAATTCTGGAGTCTATTTTTAATAACTTCATGAGTATTTTTGCTTCTATATATTTTTATTATAGCTATTCTGAGATAATGTTATCTTTCCATTAGGTAATGATTTTTATTTTCTTTAAAATTTCAGGACCAGTCAGCAGTTTAAGTGGCATTTGAAGGAAATGATTCAGCAGCTACAGAAGCATGGATGTTCCTACAGTGTGAGGAGTTCAAAATTTGGAATATCATTGAAAAAGTTTCAAAAATGAATCAGAAACCAAGCAAAAGCCTGAGTACAAAATGCAGTTCTAGAATTCAAAGGTCAGCCTAACAAGGGAAATGTTCCTGGGCTTATTCTGATGGGAAACAGCTCCTTTGATTCTAGGATCAAAACAACATCATATATCAATGTGCCTGATAAGATTTCTTCCCTTGAAAATCTATGACCAAGATGGGGAAAGCACATGAGCAATGTTTTTAAGTAGTTATGACCAAGTTTTATTCATATCATTAAAATTGTTTAGTCACATGTAGGATTTTATTTATTTGGTTTTCTTTTAACTTTTACAGTGCTGAGCAATATGAACAACACTGATCAAGACAAACGTTGTTATGGCATAAATAGAGCAAATAAAAAGGAAATAATGTAATACATAGAAGCACATTAAGAATAAAGATTAAAGCTACTTAATCCAAAAGTAAAGGGATAGGGAAAAAACTTCCCAATAAAAGTTTGTGCTTGTGGGTGGTAAGTAGACAATTCTTGGCAGCAAATGTTTTGTGGATTATACCAGCCAATGTTCTCTGGGGAAACAAAACCAGGGAGATGTCCATATATTTTAGAAAGGGATTCACTAAGTTGACTTACATAATAGCAACAGGGTAATTTAACAATGTATTGTCTGTCTGCGTGCTTTTGCTTTTCCCTCAGTTCTTTTTATATCTATGCTACTCATTGAAAAATGTATCCCACTCTGAGAAAATGTCTTCTCATTTCAATTAATCATTCTTGGGAACAGCCACAGACCTACTCAGAGGCTTATCTCTTAGTCAATTACACATGTCATCAAGTGGAGATGAGCAGTCACATGGAATTAAAAAAAAAACAGCATAATCTTCAAGTTCGAGTAGAAGTTTACATGTACATAATGATTGCTCTAATTTTTGACTGCTAATTGTATATAGGTGTTATTCTATGTCATTTCAAGTGTCACCTAGCTGAATCTTCAAATAAGTTATGTTTGTATGTTTTATTGTTTATCAATCCATTTTCTCTAATGAATAATCTAGGCATAATGAATTAACTATCTTGCCCAAGGTCACATGTTGGTAAATAGTAAAATTTTAATGGCACCAATATAATTAAAGATTCTTTATATGTGATGACTATATTATATAACCTTTAGAAAATTATAGGATATTGCATAGAAGATAGAAACATGCAGTCTAGTGAGGTAGATTAAAAGCTTAAAATACATTTGATAGCTCTGTATTCTATATCTGTGCCATGGCTACCATGTTTACCTTGATCAGTGTTATGCATATCATCTACCACTGTAAAAAGTAAAACAAAACAAAACAATACACACACAGTGATTTGTAAACAGAAAATATGATGCCTTGAGTGAAGCTTACAAAATAGTTTTTGGTCTGGAATACAGAGAAATAAAGCTGGTACTGACCTGAAAACTCCATCTCTGTTGACTAGGTTTCATAATCATGGAAGCAGCGAGAAGAGAAAGGCAGTCATTGGTCTTACTCACCTGTGACAATAATGATCAGCCTCAAACAAACAAACAAACAACAACAACAAAAACCTGGGACAATCATGGGATGAATGAACATCGTGGAAATGTCCAAACCAGTTTCTGATTAGGCTTAAGGGACATTCCACTAAAAGGAATCTATGCCTGTCACCATATCCAGAACCAGAAACCTGTGGATAGACAGATAATAAGCCCTAAGAGAGAATTTCCTTCTCTTACTCTGCTAAATTAACATAGTATTAACCTGGGTTCTAATTATTTATTGTTATATCTAGCAATTAATGCATCTTTCAACTCTCATCAGAAAAGGGTTCTTTTTGCAGTAGAAAGTGATAGAAAGAAACATACAATTGATCAAGGTGTAGAGATTATGAGACTGTGGATTACTCAGCCCTAAATAAAACATACATATCATACTCCTTACATTTAAGGCCCAGGGATCATTGTAGAAGAGAGGGCAGAAAATTATAAGAGCCAGCAGTTGTTGTTGATTACAAAGAAAGCAATGTTGTCTCAACACAGCTTTACAGTTGTATGTCTGAGGCATTGTGCTCAAGATATGTACAAATTCAAGCCAGAATCTTGGCATGGAGAAGGGAGGAAAATATGAATGTTTGAGACTAGCTAAAAAGCTATTGCCAAATGATAGCAGAGAGAGAGAGAGAGAGAGAGAGAGAGAGAGAGAGAGAGAGAGAGAGAGAATGTCAGTTTCCTTTAAGGATGAAGGAGAATTGACAGTACATACATCCAAGTATATATATGAGGCACTAATTGAACTTGATGTGTTTAAGAAAATGAGGACACAAAGTTGGGTGTGTTTGAAAATGGGAATGGAACAAGGAGGTTTGGGAGATAAGAAGAAAATGATTAAAATACTTGGTAGAAAATTTTCAAAGAAACTAATTTAAAAAGGAGAAAATAAAAGTAGTTCTAGTAGAAGACATTTAGATCATTGCATTGGGGACGTTCTCTTGAAAGTGGTATCAGGACACTGGCCTATTCCCTTCTTCCTGCTTCATGACTATTGTGATGTGAATAGCATTGTGTTCCAACAAAGTCAATATAGTCAAGTAATCATATATGCAAATCATATTCCCAAATAAACATCTTTCTCCTTAAAGAAAAAAAAGATATAACAAACTGGAATTCTACTGAGAGTTGGAGATGAAAAACACATTTGTGTACTGCAGTGTCCTGGTGGATGACATCAAAGTATCATAAAAGAATCTTGAATTGTAATTTATCTCATCATATGTGCAAGAAGTGCTATTAGAATAAGAAATTATGTCTTTGAGATTCATGATGTGGTTTGCCCAAGTATATAATAATGCAAAAAATATTGTAACTCTTGATAAGAAGTCTAAAGATACTACATTTTTATATAGGCAATAACAACTACAAGAGCATTTTATGTACAAAATAAAAAGTAATGGGCAATATTTTATATTTACTTTCGACATATTGTCCAATTGTGAGTCTCTGAATTCTCATCTCATGGCCAGAAATGCAGTCAAAATAAAATATCGTTGGTTGCTCCGATAACTACCACTATTGTACCATTATATCTTTCAGGTAGATCATTGTTGTAGGTCACACTGCCTGTAGCTAGTTGATATTATGGTTACATTTCTCCTCTGGTAGCATGGAGAGTTCTTTCCAGCACCATGAAAATAAGTCAGTAGGAATGAAATTTCTAGTTAAGTACCAGCTTAACTTCTCAATGGTTGATGCCATAAGTAAATATTGTCTTGAGCAATAGGACCTTGCTATATGTTTTAGAGCAATCAATAGTCTTGACAATAGCCTATGATGTTTGAATGTTCCATGGGGCTACTTTGACCAAATAAGTTGTAATCTATTCCTGGAACTGGTGGTTTTAAATGGTGACATAAGATGTCCAGTTGAAGCTTTCTCATGCCTATTACTTGGTGCATATATTTTAGAAAACTTCAACAGTATTAGGTTCACATGTGATTTTTCAAATGGCTCCTTATGGTATTTGTCTTTTATCATATTCCCTAATTTACCCATCTTTTCAACATTCCTCTATTTTTAATCCTCTAATTCTAGTTTCCCACTTATCTCTCCATAGCACTATATTCTATTTCCCCTTCTATGTATATTCTGTTTCCCCTTCTGTGGCAGTATGCATCTATATCTGCACAGGTTTAAGCTAGATGGGCTCTCAACCCTGAAAATAGTAAGTGGACATGGGGTCCCACTCTTTACAGAGAAACTTGTTACAAGAGATACCAGATGATAAAGGAAATATCAGTTTTCTCCAGTGGAGTGTAAATGGGTATATTAAACTACAAAGCAAACTCTAGGGCAGGTATATATCCAGAAGTAGTTGGCTAACACATAATGAAAGCTATGTATCCATGGCATTTGTTGTTGTTATTATGGTTTTTGTTTGTTTATTTTATTCTGTTTTACTGTATGCATATGTATATGTAAATTTTTAATCTTTTGTTTAGTTTTGACATTTTTATCTTACTGAGTTTTTGCTTGTTTGTTTTGATTTTGTTTTTGTTGATTTATTTATAATGTTTGGTGACTCAAGATAGATAGAGATATGGAGAAGATATGGGAAGAGTCTGAGGTGCAGTAATCATTCTGAAGATATCAAGACTACTTCCATAGATATTGCAGCATCTAAAAAGCTCAGGCACATTCAGATGAGCTTACTAGAAATATAAGAGGAAGAAAAATTTCAGAAAAATGTTAAAATATGATGATGCTTTGGCAATTTATTTTTTTCTGAAAATCTTTAGTAAGATTAAGGTAGGATTCTGCCCATCATCATTATGATCTGGAAAAATCATTCTTTCAGACACACTATATATCAACACACCATTAGTCACAAAAATCAAAGTATAGTATAAACAAAAATGTTCATCAGTTGATTTGTGGATAAAACTGTGGTATCTGCACAAGACAGTATTCTTTAAAGAGTCTTTAATAATAATGGCATCTTGTTATTTACAACACATTAACTTAGAAGATATGTTGATTCCACACTGTAAACTGGCAAAGAAAGATATTTATCACATATTTTTATTTATTTGGGCATTTAAAACAAACACATATATACAGAAACTAAAAATTCTCCTTTCTAGAGACTAAGTGGAAGAGAGAATCTGTTCAAACTGTATAAAGATTCAGTCAGATGCCATATTTTTGGTGGTGTATTGTACAACACAGTGGCTACAATTAATAGAAGGATATTCTCTCTTTCAAACTTAACTAGTGCATTGATGAACATTTATATTCATTCTACTCCTTAGCTGTTCAGAATGCTAGTACCTAAAGTAAGTTTAGTAAGTTTAATATAAGTTAATATATAAACTTGAGAAGGTAAGTTTAAGGAAGCAATAAAGGATATTAAGAGTCTTGTAGCTTAATTATGCTACCTGACATATTAAATATCATTTCCTCACTAATGGATGTAAAGAATTAAGTATAAAAATAGTTAATGAGTTTCTGGTTTCCACCTGAGTCAGGAGCAGTGCCTAGGGTCTGGATCCCAACCAACACAGCCCACACCCTAGTTGCAGCTCACCCCCAGCCCCAGGTATTATGACACATCCAGGATAACAGGTGAGACCCCAAACCCTGCCCCAATACTCGGTGTAATGGGGGGGATCCCTGGAACCCTGGGACACAAATACCCCATCCTGCCAGATACCTGCATGCCTTCCAGTTTTTACCTGTGCCTGAAACAGAGCCTCTGCTCTAGATCCCCACCCACACCTCAGTGGCAGCTTAACCTCCCCATGGGTTCTGACACATCCAAGATTACAGGATCACAGGATGACAGACTCATAGGATGGACAGGCTCCAGTCAGAGACAGGAAGGCCAGATAACACCAGATATATCAGACAGTGAGAGGCAAGCATAACAACCAATTTGACTTGGCAACATCAGAACCCATTTCTCCCACCACAGCAAGTCCTGGATACTCCAACACACCTATAAAGCAAGATTCAGTTCTAAATTCTCATTTCATGAAGATGATAGAGAACTTTAAGAAAGTCATAAATAACTCCCTTAAAGAACACAGGAAAATACAAGTAAATAAGCAGAAGCCCTTAAAGAAGAAACACATAAATCCCCTAAAGAAATACAGGAGAACACAATTGAAAAGGTGAAGGAATTGAACAAAACCACCCAGGATCTAAACATGGAAATATAATCATTAAAGTAATTGCAAAGAGAGACAGCCCTGGAGATGGAAAACCTAGGAAAGAGAACAGGAATCACAGATGCAAGCATCACCTATAGAATACAAGAGAAAGAAGAGAGAATGTCAGCCATAGAAGATAGCAGAGAAGACATCAACAAAAACATCAAGGAAAATACAAAAAGTGAAAAGTACCTATCTCAAAACATTCAAGAGATACAGGACACAATAAAAAGACTGAACCTAAGAATGATAGTTATAGAAGAGGGCCTAATGCAAATCAAAGGGCCAGCAAGTATCTTCAACAAAATTGTAGATGAAAACTTCCCTAACCTAAAGAAAGAGATGTCCATAAACATACAAGAAGCCTACAGAGCTCCAAATAGATTGGACCAGAAAAGAAATTCCTCCAGTCACATAATAGTCAAAATACCAAATGAACAGAACAACAACAACAAAAGAATATTGAATGCAATGAGGGAAAAATATCAGTAACATATAAAGGCACACCTATCAGAATTACACCAGATTTCTCAGCAGAGATGATAAAAGCCAATAGACTCTGGAAAGATGTCATACAGATGCTAATAGAACAAAAATGTCAGCCCAGGCTACTATACTTAGCAAAACTTGCAATTAACATAGATGAAGAAACCAAGGTATTTATTCCGAGACAAAAACAAATTTAAATGATATATTTCCACTAATCCAGCACTACAGAAAATAGAAGGAAAAATCCAAAACAAAGGGGGAAATTGCATCCAAGAGAAAGCAAGAAATTAATCTTTTCACAACAAACCCAGAAGAAGAGAAACACATAAACATAACTCACCTTTATCAACAGAAGTAACAGGAAACAACACTCATTGGTCCCTAATATGTCTCAATGTAAATGGACTCAACTCTCTAATAAAAGGACATAGGATAACAGAGTGGATACATAAAGAGGATCCAGCATTTTCCTGCATACAGGAAACATACCTCAGTGACAAAGGGCTGGGAAAATTTTTTCCAAGCAAATGGTCCCAAGAAACAAGCTGGGGTATCCATTCTAATATCCAATAAAATAAACTTTCAACCAACAGTTACCAAAAACAATGGGGAAGGACACTATATACACATCAAAGGAAAAATCCACCAAGATAAACTCTCAATTCTGAACATCTATACCCCAAATGCAAGGGCATTATATTTCTAAAAGAAATGTTACTGAAGCACAAAGCACACATTGAAACTCACACAATAATAGTAGGAGATTTCAGCACCCCACTTTCACCAATGAACAGATCATGGAAGCAGAATATAAGCAGAGACACAGTGAAACTAAAAGAAGTTATGAATCAAATAGACTTAACAGATATCTACAGAACATTTCACCTTAAAACAGAAGAAAATTCTTTCTTCTCAGCACCTCATGGTACCTTCTCAAAAAGCACTCTTATACTCAGACACAAAACAAACCTCAACAGACACAAGAACATTGTATTAATCTCATGTATTCTTTCAGACAATAACAGACTAACCTGGTCTACAATAACTAGAAAAACAACAGAAAGCCCACATACATGTGGAAGCTGAAAAACTATCTACTTAGAGATAACTGAGATATTAAAAAAGTAAATATTTTTAGAATTCAATGAAAATGAAGGCACAACATATCCAAACTTATGGGACACAATAAAAGCAGTGGTAAGGCTGCCTCCAGCTCACTGCTCCCAAACCCCGTGGGACAGAGAGCTCACCGCCGATACAGGTGGGCACTCCTAAGACTGCAGAGTGGAAGAGACCACCAACACTGCCCCACCCCTGCCCACATCCCTGGCCCAAGAGGAAACTGTATACGGCAAATCCACTGCATCTGAGACACCACCGGAACCTGAAGGGACCGACCAGATAAACAGTTCTCTGCACCCAAATCCCGTGGGAGGGAGAGCTAAACCTTCAGAGAGGCAGACACGCCTGGGAAACCAGAAGAGACTGCACTCTGCACACACATCTCGGACGCCAGAGGAAAACACCAAACGCCATCTGGAACCTTAGTGCACGGAAGCTCCCGGAAAGGGCGGCGCAGATCTTCCTAGTTGCTGCTATCTCAGAGAGCTCGTGGGCAGCACCCCACGAGCAAACTTGAGCCTCGGGACCACAGGTAAGACCAACTTTTCTGCTGCAAGTGACCTGCCTGGTGAACTCAAGATACAGGCCCACAGGAACAGCTGAAGACCTGTAGAGAGGAAAAACTACACTCCCGAAAGCAGAACACTCTGTCCCCATAACTGGCTGAAAGAAAACAGGAAAACAGGTCTACAGCACTCCTGACACACAGGCTTATAGGACAGTCTAGCCACTGTCAGAAATAGCAGAACAAAGTAACACTAGAGATAATCTGATGGTGAGAGGCAAGCGCAGGAACCCAAGCAACAGAAACCAAGACTACATGGCATCATCGGAGCCGAATTCTCCCACCAAAGCAAACACAGAATATCCAAGCACACCAGAAAAGCAAGATCTAGTTTCAAAATCATATTTGATCATGATGCTGGAGGACTTCAAGAAAGACATGAAGAAGTCCCTTAGAGAAACACAGGGAAACACAAATAAACAAGTAGAAACTTACAGAGAGGAATCACAAAAAATCCCTGAAAGAATTCCAGGAAAACACAATCAAACAATTGAAGGAATTAAAAATGGAAATAGAAGCAATCAAGAAAGAACACATGGAAACAACCCTGAATATAGAAAACCAAAGGAAGAGACAAGGAGCCATAGATACAAGCATCACCAACAGAATACAAGAGATAGAAGAGAGAATCTCAGGAGCAGAAGATTCCATAGAAATCATCAACTCAACTGTCAAAGATAATGTAAAGCAGAAAACGCTACTGGTCCAAATTTACAGGAAATCCAGGACTCAATGAGAAGATCAAACCTAAGGAAAATGGGTATAGAAGAGAGTGAAGACTCCCAGCTCATAGGACCAGTAAATATCTTCAACAAAATCATAGAAGAAAACTTCCCTAATCTAAAAAAAGAGATACCCATAGGCATACAAGAAGCCTACAGAACTCCAAATAGATTGGACCAGAAAAGAAACACATCCCGTCATATAATAGTCAAAACACCAAACGCACAAAATAAAGAAAGAATATTAAAAGCAGTAAGGGCAAAAGGTCAAGTAACATATAAAGGCAGACCTATCAGAATCACACCAGACATTTCGTCAGAGACTATGAAAGCCAGAAGATCCTGGACAGATGTCATACAGACCCTAAGAGAACACAAATGCCAGCCCAGGTTAGTGTATCCTGCAAAACTCTCACTTAACATAGATGGAGAAACCAAGATATTCCATGACAAAACCAAATTTACACAATATCTTTCTACAAATCCAGCACTACAAAGGATAATAAATGGTAAAGCCCAACATAAGGAGGCAAGCTACACCCTAGAAAAAGCAAGAAACTAATCGTCTTGAAAACAAAACACAGAGAAGAAAAGCACACAAACATAAACTCACATCCAAATATGAACATAACAGGAAGCAATAATCACTATTCCTCAATATCTCTCAACATCAATGGTCTCAACTCCCCAATAAAAAGACATAGATTAACAAACTGGATATGCAATGAGGACCCTACATTCTGCTGCCTACAGGAAACACACCTCAGAGACAAAGACAGACACTATCTCAGAGTGAAAGGCTGGAAAACAACTTTCCAAGCAAATGGTCGGAAGAAGCAAGCTGGAGTAACCATTCTAATACCAAATAAAATCAATTTTCAACTAACAGTCATCAAAAAAGATAAGGAAGGACACTTCATATTCATCAAAGGAAAAATCCACCAAGATGAACTCTCAATCCTAAATATCTATCCCCCAAATACAAGGGCACCTACATACATAAAAGAAACCTTACTAAAGCTCAAAACACACACTGCACCTCACACAATAATAGTAGGAGATTTGAACACCCCACTCTCATCAATGGACAGATCATGGAAACAGAAACTAAACAGAGACATAGACAGACTAAGAGAAGTCATGAACCAAATGGTTAACAGATACTTATAGAACATTTTATCCTAAAGCAAAAGGATATACCTTCTTCTCAGCTCCTCATGGTACTTTCTCCAAAATTGACCATATAATTGGTCAAAAAACGGGCCTCAACAGGTACAGAAAGATAGAAATAATCCCATGCGTGCTATCAGACCACCATGGCCTAAAGCTGGTTTTCAATAACAATAAGGGAAGAACGCCCACATATACGTGGAAGTTCAACAATGCTCTACTCACCGATAACCTGGTCAAGGAAGAAATAAAGAAAGAAATTAAAGACCTCTTAGAATTTAATGAAAATGAAGGTACAACATACCCAAACTTATGGGACACAATGAAAGCTGTGCTAAGAGGAAAACTCATACCTCTGAGTGCCTGCATAAAGAAACAGGAGAGAGCATATGTCAGCAGCTTGACAGCACACCTAAAAGCTCTAGAACAAAAAGAAGCAAATACACCCTGGAGGAGTAGAATTCAGGAAATAATCAAATTCAGAGCTGAAATCAGCCAAGTAGAAACAAAAAGGACCATAGAAAGAATCAACAGAACCAAAAGTTGGTTCTTTGAGAAAATCAAGAAGATAGATAAACCTTTAGCCAGACTAACGAGAGGACACAGAGAGTGTGTCCAAATTAACAAAATCAGAAACGAAAAGGGAGCATAACTACAGAATCAGAGGAAATTCAAAAAATCATCTGATCTTACTAAAAAGCCTATATTCAACAAAACTTGAAAATCTTCAGGAAATGGACAATTTCCTAGACACATACCAGGTACTGAAGTTAAATCAGGAACAGATAAACCAGTCAAACAACCCCATATCTCCTAAGGAAATAGAAGCAGTCATTAAAGGTCTCCCAACCAAAAAGAGCCGAGGTCCAGATGGGTTTAGTGCAGAATTCTATCAGACCTTCATAGTAGACCTCATACCAATATTATCCAAACTATTCCACAAAATTGAAACAGATGGAGCACTACGGAATTCCTTCTACGAAGCCACAATTACTCTTATACCTAAACCACACAAAGACCCAGCAAAGAAAGAGAACTTCAGACCAATTTCCCTTATGAATATCGACGCAAAAATACTCAATAAAATTCTGGCAAACCGAATCCAAGAGCACATCAAAACAATCATCCACCATGATCAAGTAGGCTTCATCCCAGGCATGCAGGGATGTTTTAATATATGGAAAACCATCAATGTGATCCATTATATAAACAAACTGAAAGAACAAAACCACATGATCATTTCATTAGATGCTGAGAAAGCATTTGACAAAATTCAACACCCCTTCATGATAAAAGTCCTGGAAAGAATAGGAATTCAAGGCCCATACCTAAACATAGTAAAAGCCATATACAGCAAACCAGTTGCTACCATTAACTAAATGGAGAGAAAATTGAAGCAATCCCACTAAAATCAGGGACTAAACAAGGCTGTCCACTCTCTCCCTACTTATTCAATATAGTTCTTGAAGTTCTAGCCAGACCAATCAGACAACAAAAGGAGGTCAAGGGGATACAGATTGGAACAGAAGAAGTCAAAATATCACTATTTGCAGATGATATGATAGTATATTTAAGTGATCCCAAAAGTTCCACCAGAGAACTACTAAAGCTGATAAACAACTTCAGCCAAGTGGCTGGGTATAAAATTAACTCAAATAAATCAGTAGCCTTCCTCTACACAAAAGAGAAACAAGCCGAGAAAGAAATTAGGGAAACGACACCCTTCATAATAGACCCAAACAATATAAAGTACCTTAGAAGATGGAAAGATCTCCCATGCTCATGGATTGGCAGGATTAATATAGTAAAAATGGCCACCTTGCCAAAACCAATCCACAGATTCAATACCTATCAAAATTCCAGCCCAATTCTTCATAGAGTTAGAAAGAGCAATTTGCAAATTCATTTGGGATAAGAAATACCCAGGTTAATTAAAACTGTTCTCAACAATAAAAACTCCTGTGGGAATCACCATCCCTGACATCAAGCTGCATTACAGAACAATCCTGATTTGAAAAAAATGCATGTTATTGGTACAGAGACATGCAGATAGAATAGAATTGAAGACCCAGAAATGAACCCACACACCTATGGCCTCTTGATCTTTGACAAATGAGCTAAAACTATCTGGTGGAAAAAGGTCAGCACTCTCAACAAATGGTGCTGGTTTAAATGGTGATCTGCATGTAGATGAATACAGACCAATAGAGTACTACTCAGCTATTAAAAACAATGACTACTTGAAATTCTTAGGCAAATCGATGGAAATAGAAAATATCATACTGAACGAGGTATCCCAGTCTCAAAGAAACAAATGGTATGCACTCATTGATATTAGCCCAAAAGTTTGGAATACCTAATTATAAAAACAGATCAAGGAGAAGGAAGATGAAAATGTGGAGGCTTCATTCCTTCTTAGAAGGGAGAACAAAATACTCATGGGAGGAAATACAAGAACAAAGAGGGTAGCAAAGACTGAAGAAAAAGTCATCCAGAGACTGACCCACCTGGGGTTCCTTTCCATATGCAGCCACCAAACCCAGTCACTATTTCTGATGCTAATAAGTGCTTGCTTGTCTCCTGAGAGGCTCTGCCAGAGCCCTACTTATACATATGAGGATGGTTGCAGCTAACTATTGGACTGAACAAGGGAACATGACACCCCAATGGAGGAGTTAGAGAAAAGACTGAGGAACCTGCAACCCCATAGGAAGAATAAAAATATCAACCAACCAGACCCCACCATAGCTCCCAGGGAGTAAACTACCAACCAGTGAGTATACTCAGTTATGACTCCAGTTACATATGTAGCAGATGATGGCATTGTTCAGCATCAATAGGAGGAAAAAGCCCTTGGTCCTGTGAAGGCTCATTTCCTTAATGTAAGGTAATACCAGGGAGTTGAGTGGGTCGGTAGGAGTGGGAGCATTCTCATAGAAGCAGTGGGAGGGGAAGAGATATGGGAGAGGGGTGAAAGGGGATAACATTTGAAAAGTAAATATATAAAATATCCAAGAAAAATAAATGAAAAAAAAAAAGAATCTGTGATCATACCAAAATTTTCTATTTTGAAATGTTGCTTTAGGTCATAAAGAATACAACTTGAAAAGTAAGAAATTGTTTGTACATATGGAAGAATTTTATCATTTAAGCAACAATATGTTATCTGCTAATTAATAAAGTACTGTGCAACAAGAAAAAAAAAAAGAAGCTACATAAGATCCTGATATCAGTCAAGAAACCCCATGTTTTCAAACGCAAAGCCATGCACATCGCCAGGCCTAAAATGCTGTCCTTTAAGTCTCTGTAGTAACTCACTTAGTCATAAATAACCTGGAAGTTTAAAATAAATTGAATAGGTAAGGTTAATCAACACCACCATGACTCTAACTGCTGAGCTTTCTTGCTGCTAAACCTAATCTCAACACTTTGTTTCATGCCATTTCTTTCTGTCACACCTTGGTAAGTCAAGTGAACTTGGAGAACTAATAACCGCATTTGTAACGATTTCCATTTGAAAAGAAAAAACTAAGTACACAAAGGAACATTCTTAATGCATCTCATTCTCAGAGAAGTGTGCTGAATAAAGAAAGATAATATCAACTAAAAACAAAAAAAGCTCCTATCATCTTTATAAGATTGAATTTTAAGGTCATTTCCTTGTACTTGGTTGCATCAAGATATCTAGGATTTGCTATAAGAAGATAGCTGTGCTTGGGATGTGTCATATTTCCCTGGCATTTGGTGATTATGTTTTCTTTTTTATTTATTTTTTATTGGATATTATTTATTTACATTTCAAATGTTGTTCCCTTTCGTGGTTTCCTGTCCTTAAGTCCCCCTCCCCTCTCACTCCCCTTCTTCTATATGGGTGTTTCCCTTCCCCAACCAACTCCCATTCCCACCTCCCCACTCTGACATTCTCATACTCTGGGGGGGGGTCCAGCCTTGGCAGGACCAAGGGATTATCCTCCCGTTGGTGCCTTACAAAGCCATCCTCTGCTACATATGCAGCTGGAGCCATGGGTCTGTCCGTTTACAGTCTTTGGGTAGTGGTTTAGTCCCTGGGAGCTCTGGTCGGTTGGTATTGTTGTTCTTATGGGGTGGCAAAACCGTTCAGCTCCTTCAATCCTTTCTCTAATTCCTCCAACAGGGACCCCATTCTCAGTTCAATAGTTTGCTGCTAGCAGTCACCTCTGTATTTGTCATGCTCTTGCTAAGCCTCTCAGGAGACAGCTATATCAGGCTCCTGTCAGCATGCACTTCTTGGCTTCATCAATATTTTTGGTGGCTGTATATATATGGACTGGATCCCCAGGTGGTACAGGATCTGAATGGCCATTCCTTCAGGCTCTGCTCCAAACTTTGTCTCCATATCCCCTCCAATGAATATTTTTGTCCACCCTTTTAATAAGGACTGAAGCATCCTCACTTTGGTCATTCTTCTTTTGAGCTTCATGTGGTCTGTGGATTGTACCTTGGGTAATTCGAGCTTTGTGGCTAATAGCCACTTATCAGTGAGTGCATATCATATGTGGTTTTTTTATTGGGTTACCTCACTCAGGATGATATTTTCTAGTTCCATCCATTTGCCTATGAATTTCATAAAGTCATTGTTCTTGATAGCTGAGTAGCACTCCATTGTTTTGATGTACCACACTTTCTATATCCATTCCTCTGTTGAATGGCATCTGAGTTCTTTCCAGCTTTATTATAAATAAGGCTGCTATGAACAGAGTGGATCAAGTGTACTTGTTATATATTGGAGCATCTTTTGGCTATATACCCAGGAGTGGTATACCTGGGTCCTCAGGTAGTGCAATGTCCAATTTTCTGAGGAACCTCCAGACTGATTTCCAGAGCTGTGGTACCAGCTTTCAATCCTACCAACAATGGAGAAGGGTTCCTTTTTCTCCACATCCTTACCAGCATCTGTTTTCACCTGAGTTTTTGATCTTAGCCATTCTGACTTTTGTGAGGTAGAATCTCAAGGTTATTTTGATTTGCATTTCCCTGATGACTAAGGATGATAAACATTTCTTTATGTACTCCTCAAGGTCATTTAACCACCTGGTTGTCCCTGGATGTTCCCATTGTTGTAGGTACTGGGGTGTTGCTAACCTTAATGATCTTGGTATACCAGGCTTCCAGTGAGTATTCTTGGGCTTGACAATGGCACCCAAGGGGTTGTGCAAGTCTCTTAGAAGTTGGGTGTGCTACCTGGGGATACAGCAGAAAGGGGATTGGGGTCAAGCAATGCAGGTAGTCAGAAAAGGGAGATCTGGGGAACAGCAGGTCACTCAGGGCACCTGGAAGTACCCTAGAGTTCTTGGCAGGCAAGGAAATGGGTGTAGGGAGGGAATTCAAATAAGTAAAATCAGAAATGAAATGGGAGACATAACAATAGAGTCTGTAGATATTCAAAGAATCCTTTAGTCTTATTTCAAATGCCTGTAATCAACAAAACTGGCCAATCTTAATGAAACAGATGATTTTCTAGACAAATACTTCTTACCAAAGTTAAATAAAGAACAGGTAAACTATTGCAACAGTCATAAAACCCCTAGAGAAATAGGAACAGTCATGCATAGTCTCCCAATCCAAAAAATCCCTGAGCCAGATGGTTTTAGCACAGAATTCTACCAGACTTTCCAAGAACAGCTAATACCAATATTCTTCAAACAATTCTACAAAATGTAAACAGAAAGAACACTGTCAACTCATTTTATGAGACCACAGTCACCCTGATACCTAAACCATACAATTACTCAAACAAGAATTTCAGACAAATTTCTCTTATGAACATTGATGCAAAAATATTCAATAAGATGTGTGCAAACTGAATACAAAAGGGTACCATCATACCCCATGATGAAGTAGGCCTCATCCCAGGGATGCAGGGATGGTTCATTATAGGAAAATCCATCAATGTATTCCACTATATAAACAAGCTGAAAGAAAAAAAATCACATGACTGTCTATTAGATGCTGACAAAGCATTGGGCAAATCAAACACTTCTTCTTGTTAAAAAAAATCTTGGAAATATTGGAATACAGTGTGCATACCTACGCATAATAAAAGGAATATACACCAAGTCAGTGCCCAACATCAAATTAATTGGAGAAAAACTCGAAGCAATCCCATTAAAATCAGGGACAAGACAAGGCTGCCCACTCACTATTTATTCAATAGAATTCTTGAAGTTCTAGCTAGAGCAATAAGACAACTAAAGATTAGTGGAATACAAATTGGAAAGGAAAAAGTCAAAGTATTACTTTTTTAGATCATATGATATTATATGTAAGTGACCCTGAAAATTCTACCAGAGAACTCTTATACTACATATACACCTTAATCAAAGCTGTTGGATACAAAATTAACAAAATGAAACAAAACAAATGAAACAAAATTAGTAGCTCTCCTTTGTACAAATGATAAACAGACCAAGGAAGAAATTAGGGAAACAATAACCTTTATAATAGGCATAAATAATATAAAATAACTTGCTATAACTCTAAGAAAGTGAAGGACCTGTATGACAATAACTTCAAGTCTGTGGAGAAAGAAATTGAGGAAGATATCAAAAGATGAAAATATCTCCCGTGCTCATGGATTGGTAGGATTAACATAGTGAAAATTACCGTGTTACCAAAAGCAGTCTATAGATTCAATGCAATTTCCATCAAAATGCCAACACAGTTCTTTATAGATACTGAAAGAACAATTCTTAATCTCATATGGAAAAACAAATAACCCAAGATAGCTCAATACAATCCGGAACAATAAAAGAACTTCTTGAGGTAACACCATCTCTGACCTCAAGCTGAACTACAAAGCTAAAAATAAAACTGCATTGTATTTGTAAAGGAATAGACAGGTTGATCAATGGAATAAAATTGAACATACCAAAATAAATTCACACACCTATAGACACTTTATTTTTGATAAAGGCCAAACCATAATAAGGAGAAAGTATCTTTAATAAATGGTGCTGGTCTAACTAGGCATCTGTGTGTAGAAGAATGCAAATAGATCTGTATTTATCACTCTGCACAAAACTCAACTCCAAGATACAGTAAATTTGACAGAACACAAAATGGGGAATAACCTTCTGAAGAGAATACTAATGGCTCAGGCTCTAAGATAAAAAAATTGATAAGTGTGACCTCATGCAACTAGAAATCTTCTGTAAGACTAAGGACAATGTCAATAAGACAAACTGGCAGCCTGCAGATGGGAAAGGATCTTCACCAACCCTACATCCAAAAGAGAACTAATATCCAAAATTTATAAAGAACTCAAGAAATTAGACATCAACAACCCAATAATCCAATTAAAAATGAAGTGCAGAGCTAAACAGAGAATTCTCAAATGTCCAAGACACTCTTGAAGAAATGTTCAAAGTCCTTAATCATCAGGGAAATTCAATCCTCCCAAGGATTCCATCTTATCCATCAGAATCTTTAAGATGAAAATCTCAAGTGACAAGGATGTGGAACAAGGGGAACACCCTTCTATTGCTAGTGGGAATGCAACCTTGTATAACTACTTTGGAAATCAATTTGGTAGTTTTTCAGAAAACTGGAAATTGTTCTATCTCAAGACCCAGCTATACCATGGCATATATCCAAATAGTGCCCCACTATACCACATGAAATGGTTAATAGCAGCTTTATTCATAATAGCCAGAAAGTAGAATAAAACAAGATGTCTTTCAACTGAAGGATGGATGAAGAAAATGTGGTATATTTACAAAATGGAATATTATTCAACTATTAAAACAAAGACATCATGATATTTTCAGGTGAATGGATAGAACTTGAGAATATCCTAAGTGAAGTAATCCAGAGCCAAAGACTCATATGCTATGTACTCGCTTATAGGGGACATTAGTCATAAAGTGCAGGACAAAAATGCCACATTCCATAGGCCCAAAAATTGGGCAATAAGGAGGTCCCAAGGAAGGATGCTCCTATCTCACTCAGAAGGGGAAACAAAATAGTCATCGCAGGTGGATGAAGAGAATTAAATGTGTAGGAGAGGAAGTGAAGAGAGAAATAAGGATGACAATCAAGTGTAGGGAGAGTAGAGGTTGGAAGAGTGCTGGGAATGAGAATGGAAATCCGCAGTGGTGGCATCTCTGGAAATTAGCAGAGCCCAGGGATGAAAGATGATATGGGGAGTCTATTGGGGGTGACCCTAGCTTAGATTCCTACCAGAAGGGAATTTAGAAACACAAGTGGCCACCTTCTGAAACCAAGTAGGACTTTGAGAAGAGAGAGGGGGACATTAATCTACTGACAAAACCTTCCATGTAAAAATTTGTCTTGCCAAATTTGTCTGTACCAAATGTGCAGGGATGACGATAGAGCACAGACCAAGGGGACAGCCATCCAGTGACTTCTTCAACTTGAGACCCATCTCATGTGAGAGATCCAACTCCTGACATTATTAATGATATTTTGCTCTGCTTGCAGACAGGAGCTGCAACTGTCCTCTGAAAGGTTCCACCCAGAAGATGACTAAGTTTCCACCCAGAAAATGACTAAACTAAATGCAGAAATCCACAGCTAAACTTTAGACTGAGCTGGGAGAGTTTTGTGGAAGAGTTGGGTAAGGATTGAGAGACCTGAAGGGAATAGAGAATCCATAAGAAGACCAACAGAGTCAACTAAGCAAGCCCCGTGTGAGCTCCCCGAAACAGAACCACCAACCAAAGAGCATACACAGATTGTCCCACACATACATAGCAGATGTACAGCTTGGCCTTCATATGGGTCCCCCAACAACTGGAGGGCTGCTGACCCTAAATCTATTGCTTACCTATTGATCTCGTTCCCCTAACTAGGCTGCCTTCTTTGGCTTTAGTAGGAGAGGATGCACCTAGTCCTGCAGTGACTGGTGTACCAGAGTGGGGTGATGCCCAGAGGTGTCTTTACACTTTCAGAGGAGAAATAGATGGGGGAGGCTTTGTGTGCGGGGGTAACAGGGAGAAGGTGGACATCATTTGGGATATGAAGTGAATAAAATAAGTGAATGGGAAAAGAATTAAATGTGGATAATTTCTTTTTAAATCTCATGATAATGAAATCACTATTCAAATTTTTGTCTGTGTTTCTGAAATTATGTAAGCTTCACTATGGTATCAGTATTAGGTTGGAAGTTATTTAAGGACTTAATAATAAGCATATACAAATCTATATGGAAGAAATTGTAGCAGAATAGTTAAAAAGGAAATCCCATGCTTTAGATTCTCTCAAATGTAGACCAAATAATAACTATATACAGATAAAAGCATCTTTATGAATATATCAAAATTAGGGAATAAGCTAGAAGTACCTGTGTGGATTCCAAGACCCAATAATAGTTGCGATAAAAAGGTTAAAGGAATATTGTTATTCTGAAGAATTGCTCTCTTCCCTTTCCACTATGGTAGCCAAATACCAAAAAGAGTTGATTCCAATGAGTATATAATTTCTGTATGGGGAAAAGTGAATCCAAGATTTTCTTTCCTTTTTTAAAAGAGGTATTTAATCTATATATGCGAGTACACAGTTTCTGTCTTCAGAGACACTGGAGGAGGGCACCATATTCCATTACAGAGGGTTGTGAGCCACCATGTGGTTGCTGGGAATTAAAATCAGGACCTCTGGAAGAGCAGTCTTAACCGCTGAGCCATCTCTCCAGGTCCTGCAAGGCTTCCTTTCAAAGAGTTCTTTCTCAGACTTATCCCAGGAAACCTTCTCAGATCTCACCTCTTGAGGAACACTGGGGAAAATAGTATCACTAGACAACCTGAGTTCAGACAAAAATGAAAAAGTATAGATATCACAGTAACCACTCTCTTGATACTGATGGTACCTCCTGTCCTTTACAGTTGTGATACCCAGTCATAGGTATGAGACAGTAGCGTTGCATATCTGTAAAACCAATCGCATTCAGAAGCACTGTAGGAACTTTCATCTGGCTTGACTTTGTAAGTGTCTGTCCTTATACCCAGACTCAGTTCCTTCTCCCAGGCACTATACAGGGAGGGACAGGCAAGGCATAGCCTATTTAGACAAATTATAATAGCTCAAGAAAAAGGCAAAGTATGCACAGTTGCTTAGCACAGTCTCAAAGCAGATCCCAAATCCCCATCCTGGCAAGAATACACAAGATTGTGCTAGACTTCACAGACAGCTAGGCTTATATGACAAATAGTAATTCAGTCAAGCACAAAATCCAACCTCAAAATGCTGAAGAGACAGGAAAGAATGACCCATCAAGTATACCATGTGTTCATTATTTAACAGTCAGCAAATCAAACAATAGTTGGGGCACATCTATAGTTCTGATAAACTTCAAACTGAAATGATATTACAGTTTAGCCAAACCATACCTGTGATGATCCAACCTGATCAAATACTGAAATGTGTACCCTGTTAATCCACTTGATTATCAACTTAGCCAATACCTTAACCAGACTGTCAGACAATTGATTCTAGCTGGAAGTCACATACAAGCTGCGAGAAAAATCCGTGACTCCATGAGCTTTAGAAATCAACAGCAGACTTTTCTTTCCCTACATCATTGTTTTCTTATTTTATTTAATCCAATTTTTACCCTTCAGATTTTATTTCCCTCCCAGTTTACCCTTTGACATTTCCACACCCTGTACCTCCTCCTCGCCCCTACCCCCGTCTCCACGAGGATGTCCCTGATGTAGTAACATCATTGTGATCTATAAAATCATACTTTTAGACACACTAAATATCAGTGCAGCATTATTCATAACTGAACTATAGTACAAACATAAACCTTCATCAGTGCATTTGTGGATAAAAGTGTATCTACACAAGTGACTATTCTTTAAAGAGTCTTTACTAATAATGGCATCTCATTAAGAGATCTTTCTTCTGCACAGTAAGCTGGCAAAGAAAGATGGATACCACATGTTTTCACTTTTTTGGGCATTTAAAATGGCTAAACTCTTTTTTTTTATTAACTTGAGTATTTCTTATTTACATTTCGAGTGTTATTCCCTTTCCCGGTTTCCGGGCAAACATCCCCCTAATCCCTCCCCCTCCCCTTCTCTATGGGTGTTCCCCTCCCCATCCTACCCCCATTTCCGCCCTCCCCCCAACAATCTAGTTCACTGGGGGTTCAGTCTTAGCAGGACCCAGGGCTTCCCCTTCCACTGGTGCTCTTACTAGGATATTCATTTCTACCTATGAGGTCAGAGTCCAGGGTCAGTCCATGTATAGTCAAACAGCTAAACTCTTATAAACAGATAATACAATGCTGCTTTCTAGAGACTAAATGGGAGCAGGAATCTTTTCAAACAGTATAAAGATTCAGTTAGATAGTATATATTTTGGTGATATATTGCACAACACACTGGCTGTAGTTAATAGAAAGCTATCCTCTATTTCAAACTTACCAAGCTTGTACATTGATGGACATTTATATTCATTCTGTACCTTAGCTTTTCAGAATGTTATAATACTATTTATTATAGTCTCCAATACTGATTGGGACTGATGTTAATGACTTTGGATATTGATAAATTTGATCAATGCTATAAATAAAATGAATAACCATTTGAGGTGGTATGTTAAATAGCTTGATGGAATAATGATGTTACTCAATGTATATACAATTATAAAATATTAAGAAATAATAAAAATACCTTACAGAAGTATTTTCCTGTTTAGTATTGTTTTGACTATGTTGAATCTTGTGTTTTTTTCCATCTTTATTAAATTGGGTATTTCTTATATGAAATTTAAGAGTATCATTTCAAATTTTGTGAAGAAATGCTTAGGATATTTGCTGCATATTGTGTTGAATCTTCAGATTACTTTTGGAAAAATGGACATTTTTGTAATCTTTAATCTACCAATCTATGAGCATGGGAATTCTTTTGAGCTCTTTTAATTTCTGAAAAATTTTCAGCTATACAGTTTTGAGGCATTTATCCCAAAGACACTATATCCTATTTTAACAATGCCTGGTCATCATTACTCTCTACTTCTCTATTCACAAAAGCCAAAACAATTTTGAATCACTCTTAACAGTCACCAAATTATTAATGGATACTAAAAGGGAGCTACTTTTAGACAATGGCATATTATTGGGCTATTGAAAAGATTAAGTTATTGTTTTGTATATACAAAGATAAAGTTAGAAGCAATCATTCAGCATGAGGTAACCCAGACCCAGAAGAACAAACACCACATATTTATTTCTCATTTATAAGTGTGCTCTTTGTCTTTCCTGCTCTGTGTGGATATCTGTGCAAATCAGGAAATTACTAAGGGAGGGGTTTGCAAGCAAGGGGAGGAAGAAGTCTGTGTTATAAAAAGTTAAAAAAAGAAAAATGGAATGGGAAAGTAAAGTCATAGTAGGGAAGATAGAGGAAGGTATATAAGGAAATATGAAAATATGAGTGAAATAATACTAAAGGCCTTTAGGAAAAATCATGTGAAAATTTATTACAGAAAGAATTTTCGGTTTTATATATATATATATATATATATATATATATATATATATATATGTGTGTGTGTGTGTGTGTGTGTGTGCATATACACATATATGTATATGTATGTATCTATCCACACATATACATATATATATATTCTTAACAGAGGACAAAAGCAATTTAGATATATTATTTAATACTATATATACATGTATACATATATGTAGTACTAAAAGGTAACTATTCTAAATAGAACAGCATTTCCCCTAACAAACATCAGAAGCTAACAAATAAAATACATATTCTCAAGAAAAGTGCTGTTTCTTTTAGATTTTTAGCCATTGAATTCATATATACAAAGATTATATGCTTATTACCTATGCTTTAGGTTACCCTCCAGGACTTGATAAGAAGACCATATTACATTAGGGTATCACAAGTTTGAACCCTAGAATACGGAGAAATTAAGCTTGTGCTGACCTGGAAATTCAATCTCTACTGGATAAGTTTCATATTACTTGAAGGTGATATGTATACTAACAGAGGACAAAATAATGATTAATCTTATTTAGGTGCAAACTTCGTGAGATACAATAATAATTGGCCTATAAAAACATGCTCATGGTTAGAAGAGTGGCGTGAGTATTATGGGAGTGAACGAGATTCTGGTTGGATTTAAGGCAAATGTCACACAGTAAAAGCCAAACTTGTCACCCTTTTCAGGACAAAAACGTGTGGCTAAATAGATTACAGAGTATAGGCCTTTGTGGGAGAACCTACTGCCATTATCTGGCTAAATTTTCATAGTATTAAATTGTCTCCTAACAAATCAGGGGTATACCCATTGATTGATCCATAACTAAAGCCTCAGCAGAGAATTGGCTTTTATGGTAAATGAGAACAACACCAAGTTGAATAGGAAGGGAAAGATATGGATCTGAGAAGAGTTGGGCAAAGAAGGGTGAATATGGCAAAACATTTTGTACAAAACTATCAGAAAACCAATAAAAAGCCCAATAATACAAATTTATATGCATTCTCTTATATACAATACAAGTGTCTTAACATGTAATATATACATGCTCATGTGTATGCATATAATATATAATAGTATCATTTATTATAATTTGTAGAAAGGAATCCTTGAGATGAGATAGCTAAAACTTACATAGGGCCAGAAATGTACCCATCAGTCAGAATAGAAAAAAGCCTCAGCACTCTTAAAGCATATGTTAGAATACTGAAAGAGATGTTGCTTTAGTAGAATATTAATAATATGATTTTTGTAAGTGCAATAGCCATGAATTTTCTCTAAAGAGGAGTTTTAGACTAGAATAATTTATCAAGAGAGAGATGCATGTGAATCCAAGTAACTCCCTGAAGATGACATATTCTATACACAGTTGAATTATTTCATTAAGATAATTTCTAAAAATGTAATGTCTACATCATTGAAAAGGTATTTTATAATGTTCGTTTTGTTAAATCTTCACTTGTACCAGCAGTTTAACTCTACACCAATACTGTAAACCTCCACATTATATTAAAAACTTATGTATAAATTTAAATGTGAACTACATTTTTTTGAGATTTTTGTCTCAACATATTAAAGAATAGTTAAGGTCAACACCTGAGAACAGAGGTAAGACCACCATTTCTGATCAGAGGGACCCTCCTGGAGCACTGATGACACAGGAACCCAGGAATAGTCTGGGACAGGATCCTTCCCTTTTCTGCCTGCACCAGAGCTGACTCTGTGATATAGCTCTCTGTTCCCAGATCTGGCTGAAAGAAAACAGGTCTACAGGAATGCTGACACATAGGCTTTCAGGAGGGTCAAGCCACTGTCAGAGACAGGAAGACAAGCTAACCCCAGAGACAACCTGATAGTGAGAGGCAAGGGCAGGAATCTAAGCAACAGAAACTAAAACTACTTGGCATCGTCAGAGCCCAGTTCTCCCACCAAAGCAAATACTGGATATACCACCAGAAAAGCAAGATTTGGATTAAAAATCACATCTCATGATGGTGATATAGGATTATAAGAAGGACATAAATAACTCCCTTAAAGAAGCTCAGGACAACACAGTCAAATAAGTAGAAGCCCTTAAAGTGGAAACACAAAAATCCCTTAAAGAATTACAGGAACACACAAACCAAACAGGTGAAGGAATTGAACGAAACCATCCAGGGTTTAAAAATTGAAATAAAAATAATAAAGAAATCACAAAGGGAGACGATCCTGAAGATAGAATACCTAAGAAAGAGATCAGGAGCCATAGGTGCAAGCATTACCAACAGAATACAAGAAATAGAAAGGTGAATCTTAGGGGCAGAAGATGCCATAAAAAACATTGACACAACCATCAAAGAAAATGTAACATGCAAAAAGCTCCTAACCAAAAACATCCAGGAAATCCTGGACACACTGAGAAGTTCAAACCTAAGGATAAAAGGTATAGAAGAGAGCAAATTTTTCAACATAAAGGGCCAGTAAATATCTTCAACAAAATTATAGATAAAAACTTTTCTAACCTAAAGAATGAGAAGCCCATAATCGTACAAGAACACTACAGAACACCAAATAGATTGGACCAGAAAAGAAATTCCTCCCATCAAATAATAGTTAAAACACCAAATGCACAAAACAAAGACAGAATATCAAAAGCAGTAAGGGAAAACTGTCAAGTAACATATAAAGTCAGACCTACCAGAATTACACCAGACTTCTCACCAGAGACTTTGAAAGCCAGAAGATCCTGGACAGATGTCATACAGATCCTAAGAGAACAAAAATACCAGCCCAGGCTACTGTATCCAGCAAAACTCTCAATTAACATAGAAGGAGAAACCAAGATATTCCATGACAAAACCAAATTTACACAATATCTTTCTACAAATTCAGCCCTACAAAGGATAATAGATAGAAAACTCCAGCACAATGAGGGGAACTATATACCCTAGAAAAAGCAAGAATGTAATCTTTCAACTAACCCAAAAGAAGAGGGCCATCCAAACATAATTCCACCTCTGAAAACAAAAATAACAGAAAACAACAATCACTATTCCTTAACATCTCTTATCATCAATGGACTCAATTTGCTAACAAAAAGACATAGACTAACAGACTGGATACAAAAAGAAGACACAGCATTTTGCTGTATACAGGAAACACACTACAGAGATAAAAACAGACCATACCTCAGAGTTAAAGGCTGGAAAACAATTTTTTCAAGCTAATGATCCAAAGAAACAAGCTGGAGTAGCCATTCTAATATCGAATAAAATGGTCTTTCAACCAAAAGTTATCAAAACAGATAAGGAAGGACACTTCATATTCTTCATAGAAAAAATCCACTATGATGAACCCTTAATCCTAAATATCTATGCTGCAAATGCAAGGGCACGTACATTCATAAAAGAAACCTTACTAAAGCTCAAATCACACATTGCACCTCATACAATAACAGTAGGAGATTTCAATACCCAACTCTCATCAATGGACAGGTCATGGAAATTGAAACTAAAGCGAGACACAGAGATACTACCAGAAGTTGTGAACTACGTGGATTTAACAAATATTTATAGAGCATTTCATTCTAAAACTAAAGAATATACCCTCTTCTCAACACCACTTCTCCAGCCCATATACATACAGTCACTAAACCCGCACAATATTGTTGATGCCAAAAGTGCATGCTGACAGGAGCCTGATATAGCTGCCTCCTGAGAGGCTCTGCCAGAGCATGACAAATACAGAGGCGAATGCTAGCAGCAAACTATTGAACTGAGAATGGGGTCCCCATTGGAGGCGTTAGAGAAAGGGTTGAAGGAGCTGAAAGGTTTTGCAACCCAATAAGAACAACAATACCAACCAACCAGAGCTGCCAGGGACTTAACCACCATTCAAAGAGCACACATGGACAGATCCATGGCTTCAGCTGCATTTGTAGCTGAGGATGAACTTGTTGGGCATCAGTGGGAGGAAAAGCCAAAAACAACCAGGGCTTTGAGTTTGAGGATAGTGTTTTAGATAGAAAGACCCTGTCTCAGAAAGAAGAAAGGAAGAAAGGAAGGAAGGAAGGAAGGAATGAATGAAAGAATGAAAGAAAGAAAGGAAGAAAGAAAGAAAGGAAGGAAGCAAGCAATAAGGAAAGAAAGAAAGAAAGAAAGAAAGAAAGAAAGAAAGAAAGAAAGAAAGAAAGAAAGAAAGAAAAAACAATAAAGAAAGAAAGTGGTATCCAGTCCTAGGTTGAGGTCCTTGATCTACTGTGTGTGGTGGATGCTGAGGAAGTTGCATTCTAACTATACACTTTGACCAGAACCATGTGGTTAAGATGCTTTCTTTTGTTTAAGGTTTATTGTAGGCTAATTTGTCAAACAAAAAAACCCAGATTGATCTAAGAGAGTGTGTTTATATATGGGTCTTCAGTTGTTTTTTTTTTTTTTACATTGGCCAGTAAATTTATTTTCATGTCAGTATTGTGACGACTTTTATTACTAAAGTTCTGTAGTGTAACTTGAAATTTGAGATCCAGCAGATTTTGTTTTGCTGTTCAGTGTTGTATTGGGTGTCCTGAGACTATTATACTGCTATATGAAATTAAAGACTATTCTTTCAATTTCAGTGAATTGTATTGGAATTTTGCTGGAGATGCTGTGAAAACTATAAATTGCCTTTCTTTTCATTTATTTATTTATCCATTTTATATCCCTATCATAGGCACCTCCCTCTCCTCCTCCTACTCCCAGCCTTACAAATCACTCACCCACTACCCCTCCCCCTTTCTTTTCAATGAAGGGGAACCCTGTGCTTTTTGGGCATCACCCCAACCTGGGATATCCACTTCCATCAGACTAAGTACATCCTCTCAAACTGAGGCCCAACCAGAAAGTCCAGGTAGGGAAGGAGATTCAGTGGCAGACAACAAAGTCAGAAACAGCCCCTACTTCAATTGTTAGAGGACCCAAACAAAAACCAAGCTGCACAACTGTTCCAAATGTGTAGGGGGCCTAGGTTCAACTCCTACATATTCTTTGGTTGGTGGTTCAGTCTCTTAGATATCCTTCCTATCCATGAACATGAGAAGTTTGTCCATCTTCTGGTATCTTCTTCAATTTCATCTTTTAATGCTGTTAATTTTTCAAAATACAAATGTTTCACTTCCTTGGTTAGACTTATTTCAAGATTTTTGAAGCTATTTTGAATTATTTTTAAATTCTTTCTAAGTCTATTTGTTGTTTGTGTACAAGAAGGCTACTAAAATTTGTTCACCTCAAAGCTGGCCAAGGCAACCCATCAAAGAAAAAGAGCCCCAAGAGAAGGTATAAGAATCAGAGACCCATTCATTCATACATTCAGGAATCCCATAAAATTACTAAACTGAAAGCTATAATATAAATGTAGAAGACTTGGTACAAACCTAAGTAATCCCTGTGTTTACTGCTTGAGTCTCTATGAGTTCATATGAGTCTTGCTTAGTGAATTCAGTGGGCATTGTCCTCCTTGTCTTCTCTATCCCCTCTTTCTCCCCCACTTTTTACAGTTTTTTTACTTTTAAACTCCAGATTTTATCCCCCATCTTCCACCCTCCAACTATTCTAAATCCCATATCTCCTCTGCATATCCCTGCACCCCATGTTTCCACAAAGATGTCCCCACCCCAATAGACCTCTAAACTTCCGGGGGTCTCCAGTGTCTTGAGGATTAGGTGCATCTTCTCTGACTGAACCCAGTCATGGGAGTCGTCTGCTGTATATATGTTGGGGGCGTCATCTCAGCTGGTGTACGCTGCCTGGTTGGTGGTCCAGTGTCTGAGAGATCTCAGGGGTCCAGGTTAATTGAGGCTGTTGGTCCTCCTAGGAGGTTGCCCTCCTCCTCAGCTTCCTCCAGTTTTTCCCTAATTCAACCAAGGGGGTCAGCAGCTTCTGTTCATTGGTTGGTTACACATATCTGCATCTGAGTCTTTCAGCTCCTTGTTGGGTGTTTTAGAAGGCAGGCATGATAGGTCTATTTTTGTGAGCACCCCATAGCCTCAGTAATGGTGTTAGAGTCCTGGGGCCTCTCTTTGAGCTGGATTCCACTTTGGGCCTGTAAATAGATCTTCTTTTCCCCAGGCTCTTCTCCATTTTCATCTCTGCATTTCTTCCAGACAGGAAGAATTATGGGTCAGAGTTTTGACTTTGGGATAGCAACACCATCACTCACTTGATGCCCTGTCTTTCTGCTGGAAGTGGGCTCTAAAATTTCCCTCTCCTTACTGTAGAGCATTTCATCTAAGGTCCCCCCCTTTGAGTCCTGAGAGTCTCTCACTTCCTAGGTCTCTGGTACATTCTAGAGGGTCCTCCCAACCTCCTTTCTCCCAAGGTCTTTTTCTTTCTGCTGGCCCTCAGGGTTTCAGTCCTTTTTTTCCCACCCAAAACCAAATCTTGATCCCCTTTCCCCCAGCCTCATTTTCCTCCCCTGTCCCTCACCCCCCCCCCCATTGTGGTTGCTTTCTTCTCCCTCAAAGGGAGGACTGAGGCATCCTCACTTGGGCCATTCAGCTTGTTGAACTTTTTGAGTTCTGTGGATTTTACCTTGGGTATTCTGTATTTTCTTGGCTAATATTCACTTATTAATGAGACCATACCATACATGACCTTTTGGGCCTGAGTTACCTCATTCAGCATATTTTCTAGTTCCATCAATTTGCTGCAGAAGTCAGGATGTCCTTGTTCTTAATAGCTGAGTAGTATTCCATTGTGTAAATGAACCACATTTTCTGTATCCATTCTTCTGTCATGGGACATCTGGATGGTTTCCAGCTTCTGGCTATCACAAATAAGTCTGCTATGAACATAGTTGGACATGTGCCCTTAGTGGGGCATCTTTTGGGAATATTCCCAAGAGCAATATTTCTGGGTGTCTAGGTAGGTGTATTTCGAATTTTCTGAAGAACCTCCAAATTGATTTCTAGCTTGGTTGTACCATTTGCAATCCCACCAGCAATGGAGGAGTGTTCCTCTCTCTCCACAGACTCACCAACATGTGGTGTCACCTGAGTTTTTTGTTGTTGTGGTGGTTGTTCTTAATGTCCCGCGCTATCATCTCGCCAACAAGAACGCATGCGGACACCAGGATCCTTTTGCAGCAAAGCGTTTACTGTACAGCTCTCTTGAACAGGGACAGGGGACCTCAAGCAGCAAGAGTGCTCGCCTTATATAGACAGCAGCTGAGGCTATGCTAATTGTCCTTCAGGGATTGGCGGAGCATGAGTTATCTTATTAGCATGGTGATGCTTCCTCATTAGCATATTCCCGGCCAACTGATGCCAGGTGCAAAGCCTGCGCATGCGCAGTACCGTTGTTCACCACAGGAGGGCGCCCTACAGTTCTTCTTTTTGATGAATGAGTGATTTTAATGCCATTCATTTTTTCTTTTCTTTTATTAGATATTTTTTATTTACATTTCAAATGTTATTCTCTTTCACAGTTTCCCAGACATAACCCACCCTAAAACATTCCCCTCCCTTCTTCTATAAAGGTATTACCCTCCCCATCCACCACTCCTTCCCCCCTGGCATTCCCAACACTGGGAGTCAAATCTTGGCAGGACCAAGGGGTACTCTTTCCATTGGTGCCCAACAAGGCCATCCTCTGCCACATATGAAGCTGGAACCATGGGTCCATCCATTTATACAGTCTTTGGGTAATGGTTTAGTCCCTGGGAGTTCTGGTTGGTTGGCATTGTTGTCCTTATGGGGTTGTAAGGCCCTTCAGCTCTTTCAACCCATTCTCTAATTCCCCCAAAGGCAGTCCAGTTCTCAGTTCAATGGTTTGCTGCTACCATTCGCCTTTGTATTTGACATGCTCTGATTGTGTTTCTCAGGAGACATCTATATCCAGTTCCTGTCAGCATGCACTCCTTAGCTTCATCAATTTTATCTAGTTTTGTTGTGTGTCTGTGTGTGTGAGTGTGTCTATCTCTATCTCTATTTCTATCTCTATCTCTATATCTATCTATACATCTTTATCTATATATACTATATCTATATCTATCTATACATCTATATCTATATATACTATATCTATATCTATCTATATTTATATTTATATCTATCTATCTATCTATCTATCTATCTATCTATCTATCTATCTATCTATCTGTATGTATGTATGTATGCCACATGTGGGGCAGGTTGTAGATGGCCATTCCTTCAGTCTCCAAACTTTGCCTCCATATCACCTTCTATGGATATTTTTGTTCCCACTTTTAAGAAGGAGTGAAGGGTCCACATTTTGGTAATCCTTCTCTTGAGCTTCATGTGGTCTGTGTATTTATCTTGAGTTATTCGAGCTTTTGGACTAATACCATTATCAGTGAGTACATACAATGTGTGTTATTCTGTGATTGTGTTACCTCACTCACGATGATACTTTCTAGTTCCATCCATTTGCCTACGAATTACATGAAGTCATTGTTTCTGATAGCTGAGTAGTACTCCACTGTGTACTACACATTTTCTGTATCCATTTCTCTGTTCAATGGCATCTGGGTTCTTTCCACCTTCTGGCCATTATAAATAAGGCTGCTAATGAAAATAGTGGAACATGTGTCTTTGTTATATGTTGGGGGATCTTTTGGGTATATGCCCAGGAGAGGTAGATCTGGGTCCTCAGGTAGTGCACTGTCTAATTTTCTGAGGAACTTCCAGACTGATTTCCAGAGTGGTTGCACCAGTTTGCAATCCCAGCAACAATGCAGGAGTGTTCCTCTTTCTCCACATCCTTGCCAGCATTTGCTGTCACCTGAGTTTTTGATCTTAGCCATTCTGACTGGTATGAGGTGAAATCTCAGGGTTGTTTTGATTTGCATTTCCCTTATGACTAAAGATGTTGAACATTTCTTTAGGTGTTTCTCAGCCATTCGGCATTCCTCAGATGTGAATTCTTTGTTTAGCTATGAACCCCATTTTTAATAGGGTTATTTGTCTCCCTGCAGTCAAACTTCTTGAGTTCCTTGTATATTTTGGATAAAAGGCCTCTATCTGTTGTAGGGTTGGTAAAGATCTTTTCCCAATCTGTTAGTTGCCCTTTTGTCCTAACCACAGTGTCCTTTGCCTTACAAAAGCTTTGCAGTTTTATGAGATCCCATTTGTCGATTTTTGATCTTAGAGCATAAGCCATTGGTGTTTTGTTCAGGAAATTTTTTCCAGTGCCCATGTGTTCGAGATGCTGCCTTAGTTTTTCTTCTATTAGTTTGAGTGTATCTGGTTTGATGTGGAGGTCCTTGATCCACTTGGACTTAAGCTTTGTACAGGGTGATAAGCATGGATCGATCTGCATTCTTCTACATGTTGACCTCCAGTTGAACCAGCACCATTTGCTGAAAATGCTATCTATTTTCCATTTGATGGTTTTGGCTCCTTTGTCAAAAATCAAGTGACCATAGGTGTGTGGGTTCATTTCTGGGTCTTCAATTCTTTTGCACTGGTCTATCTGTCTGTCTCTGTACTAATACCATGCAGTTTTTATCACTATTGCTCTGTAATACTGCTTGACTTCAGGGATAGTGATTCCCCCTGAAGTCCTTTTATAGTTCAGGATAGTTTTAGCTATCCTGGGTTTTCTGTTATACCAGATGAATTTGCAAATTGTTCTGTCTAACTCTTTGAAGAAATGGATGGGTATTTTGATGGGGATTGCATTGAATCTGTAGATCGCTTTTGGTAAAATGGACATTTTTACTATATTAATCCTGCCAATCCATGAGCATGGGAGATCTTTCCATCTTCTGAGGCTTTCTTCAATTTCTTTCTTCAGAGTCTTGAAGTTCTTATTGTACAGATCTTTTACATGCTTGGTTAAAGTCACACCAAGGTACTTTATATTCTTTGGGTCTATTATGAAGGGTGTAGTTTCCCTAATTTCTTTCTTGGCTTGTTTCTCTTTTGTGTAGAGGAAAGCTACTGATTTATTTGAGTTAATTTTATACCCAGCCACTTTGCTGAAGTTGTTTATCAGCTTTAGTAGTTCTCTGATGGACCTTTTGGGATCACTTAAATATACTATCATATCATCTGCAAATAGTGATATTTTGACTTCTTCTTTTCCACACTGTATCCCCTTGACCTCCTTTTGTTGTCTGATTGGTCTGGCTAGAACTTCAAGAACTATATTGAATAAGTAGGGAGAGAGTGGGCAGCCTTGTCTAGTCCCTGATTTTAGTGGGATTGCTTCAAGTTTCTCTCCATTTAGTTTAATGTTAGCAACTGGTTTGCTGTATATGGCTTTTACTATGTTTAGGTATGGGCCTTGAATTCCTATTCTTTCCAGGACTTTTATCATGAAGGGGTGTTGAATTTTGTCAAATGCTTTCTCAGCATCTAATGAAATGATCATGTGGTTTTGTTCTTTCAGTTTGTTTATATAATGGATCACGTTGATGGTTTTCCGTATATTAAACCATCCCTGCATGCCTGGGATGAAGCCTACTTGATCATGGTGGATGATTTCTTTGATGTGCTCTTGGATTCGGTTTGTCAGAATTTTATTGAGTATTTTTGCATCGATATTCATAAGGGAAATTGGTCTGAAGTTCTCTTTCTTTGTTGGGTCTTTGTGTGGTTTAGGTATAAGAGTGATTGTGGCTTCACAGAAGGAAATTGGTAGTGCTCCATCTGTTTCAATTTTGTGGAATAGTTTGGATAATATTGGTATGAGGTCTTCTATGAAGGTCTGATAGAATTCTGCACTAAACCCTTCTGGACCTGGGCTCTTTTTGGTTGGGAGACCTTTAATGACTGCTTCTATTTCCTTAGGAGTTATGGGGTTGTTTAACTGGTTTGTTCTGATTTTTCTTAATGTTCTTTCACAGGATCTTCTGGCTTTCATAGTGTCTGGCGAAAAGTCTGGTGTGATTCTGATAGGTCTGCCTTTATATGTTACTTGACCTTTTTCCCTTACTGCTTTTAATATTCTTTCTTTATTTTGTGCATTTGGTGTTTTGACTATTATGTGACGGGAGGAATTTCTTTTCTGGTCCAATCTATTTGGAGTTCTGTATGCTTCTTGTATCCTTATTGGTATCTCTTTTTTTAGGGTAGGGAAGTTTTCTTCTATGATTTTGTTGAAGATATTTAGTGGTCCTTTGAGCTGAGAGTCTTCACTCTCTTCTATACCTATTATCCTTAGGTTTGATCTTCTCACTGAGTCTAGGATTTCCTGTATGTTTTGGACCAGTAGCTTTTTCTGCTTTTCATTATCTTTGACAGTTGAGTTGATGATGTCTATGGAATCTTCTGCTCCTGAGTTTCTCTCTTCTATCTCTTGTATTCTGTTGGTGAAGCTTATATCTACGGCTCCTTGTCTCTTCTTTTGGTTTTCTATACCCAGGGTTGTTTCCATGTGTTCTTTCTTGATTGCTTCTATTTCCATTTTTAATTCCTTCAATTGTTTGATTGTGTTTTCCTGGAATTCTTTCAGGGATTTTTGTGACTCCTCTCTATGGGCTTCTACTTGTTTATTTATGTCTTCCTGTGTTTCTCTAAGGGACTTCTTCATGTCTTTCTAGAAGTCCTCCGTCATCATGATCAAAAGTGTTTTTAAATCTAGATCTTGCTTTTCTGGTGTGTTTGGATATTCTGTGTTTGCTTTGGTGGGCGAATTGCGCTCCAATGATGCCATGTAGTCTTGGTTTCTGTTGCTTGGGTTCCTGCACTTGCCTCTCACCATCAGATTATCTCTAGTGTTACTTTCTTCTGCTATTTCTGACAATGGCTAGATTGTCCTATAAGCCTGTGTGTCAGGAGTGCTGTAAGACCTGTTTTCCTGTTTGCTTTCAGCCATTTATGGGAACAGAGTGTTCTGCTTTCGCGCATGTAGTTTTTCCTATCTACAGGTCTTCAGCTGTTCCTGTGGGCCTGTGTCTTGAGTTCACCAGGCAGGTCGTTTGGATCAGGAAGGTTTGTTTTACCTGTGGTCCCGAGGCTTATGTTTGCTCATGGGGTGTTGCTTATGAGCTCTCCGTGGGGGCAGCAACCAGGAAGATCTGCGCTGCCCTTTCCGGGGGCTTCTGTGCACCAGGGTTCCAGATGGCATTTAGTGTTTTCCTCTGGAATCAGTAATGTGGGCAGAGTGTAGTCTCTTCTGGTTTCTCAGGCGTGTCTGCCTCTCTTAAGGTTTAGCTCTCCCTCCCATAGGATTTGGGTGCAGAGAACTGTTTATCTGGTCGGTCCCTTCAGGTTCCGGCGCTGTCTCAGATGCAGGACCTCCTGCTCCTGTGCCCTTATCTCCAGGAACGCAGAAGCCATGTAAAGTTTCCTCTTGGGCCAGGGATGTGGGCAGGGGTGGGCAGTGTTGGTGGTCTTTTCTGCTCTGCAGTCTCAGGAGTGCCCACCTGTCCGGGCCGTGAGCTATCTCTCCCACGGGGTTTGGGAGCAGTGAGTTGCTGTCCCCCAAGAAGTTCTTTATTGTTGAGTATAATTTTCGATATCCTGGGTTCTCTGGTATTCCAAATGAATGTGCAGGTTGCTCTTTCTAACTCTACAAAGAAGTGTGTTAGAAATTTGATGGGAATTGCATTGAATCTGTAGATTGCTTTTGGCAAAATGGCCATTTTTACTATATTAATCCTGCCAATCCGTTAGCATGGGAGGTCTTTCAATCCTCTGAGATCTCCATTTTCTTTCTTAAGAGACTTGAAGTTCTTGTCATACTGATCTTTGATATGCTTGAATAAAGTCACACTGTAGTATTTTATATTATTTGTGACTATTTTGAAGGGTGTTATTTCCCTAATTTCTTTCTGAGCCTGTTTATCCTTTGAGTAGAGGAAGTCTACTGGTTTGTTTGAGTTAATTTTATACCCAGCCACTTTGCTGAAGTTGTTTATCAGGCTTAGTAGTTCTCTTGTGGAACTTTTGGGATCATTTAAGAATACTACCATGTCATCTGCAAATAATGATATTTTGACTTCTTCCTTTCCAATTTTTATTCCTCTGACCTTCATTTGTTTACTGATTGCTCTGGCTAGGATTTTGAGAACTATATTGAATAAGTAGGAGACAGTGGGGAGCCTTGTCTAGTCCTGATTTTAGTGGGATTGCTTCTAGTTTCCAATAATTTAATGTTAATGACTAGTTTGCTATATATTGCTTTTACTATGTTTAGGTATGGGGTTTGGCTTCCTGATCTTACCAGAACTTTTATCAGGAAGAGGTGTTAAATTTTGTCAAATGCTTTTTCAGCATCTAACGAAATGGTCATGTGGTTTTTTGCTTTGTGTTTGTTTATATCGTGGATTACTTTGATGGATTTTTGTATATTGAATCATCGCTGCATCCCTGGGATGAAGACTACTTGATCATCTTGGATGATCATTTTGATGTGTTCTTGGATTCAGTTTGCAAGAATTTTATTGAGTATTTTTGCGTCAATATTCATAAGGGAACTAGGTCTGAAGTTCTCTTTCTTTGTTGGGTCTTTGTGTGGTTAGGTAACAGTGTAATTGTGGCTTCATAGGAGGAATTTGGTAGTGCTCAATCTGTTTCTATTTTGTAGAATAGTTTGGACAGTATTGGTATAAGGTCTTCTATGAAGGTCCTATAGAATTCTATCCTAAAACCATCTGGGCCTGGGCTCTTTTTGTTTGGAAGCCTTTTAATGACTGCTTCTATTTCTTTAGAAGTTATGGGATTGTTTAGATGGTTTATCTGTTCCTGATTTAACTTTGGTACCTGGTATTTGTCTAGGAAATTGTCCATTTCCTCCACATTTTCACGTTTTGTTGAACATAAGCGTTTGTAGTTGGATTTGAATTTCCTCAGATTTGGTTGTTATGTCTCCCTTTTCATTTCTGATTTTGTAAATTTGTATACACTCTCTGTGCCTTATGGTTAGTCTGGCTAAAGATTTATCTATCTTGTTGATTTTCTCAAAGAACCAGCTCCTGATTTTGTTGATTCTTTTTATAGTCCTATTTGTTTCTACTTGCTTGATTTCAGCCCTGAGTTTGATTATGCCTGTCTTCTATTCCTCTTGGGTGTATTTCCTTCTTTTTGTTCTAGAGCTTTTAGGTGTGCTGTCAAGGATGATGTATCCTCTCTCCTGTTTCTTTCTGCAGGCACTCAGAACTATGAATTTTCCTCTTAGCCCTGCTTTCATTGTGTAACATAAGCTTTGGTATGATGTGCCTTCATTTTCATTAAATTCTAAAAAGTCTTTAATTTCTTTATTTATTTCTTCCTTGACCAAGTTGCCATGGAGTAGAGCATTGTTCAACTTCCATGCATATGTGGGTTTTATGTCGGTTTGTTGTTGTTGTTGTTGTTGTTGTTGTTGTTGAAGATCATCCTTATTCTGTGGTGATTTGCTAGGATGCATGGATGCTTGGTATTATTTCTATCTTCCTGTATCTTCTGAGGCTTGTTTTGTGGCTGATTATATGGTCAATTTTGGAGAAAGTACCATGAGGTGCTGAGAAGAAGGTATATCCTTTTTCTTTTAGGATGGAATTGTATAAATTGTATAAATATCTGTTAAGTCCATTTAGCTCATAACTTCTGTTAGTTTCTCTGTGTCTCTGTTTAATTTCTGTTTCCCTGATATATCCATTGATGAGAGTGGGGTGTTGAAATCTCCTACTATTATTGTGTGAGGTACAATGTGTGATTTGAGCTTCATTAAGGTTTCTTTTATAAATGTAGATGCCCTTGATTTTGGAGCATAGATACTCAAGATTGAGAATTCATCTTGGTGTATTTTTTCTATGATGAATATGAATTGTCCTTCCTTATCTTTTTTGATAACTTTTAGTTGACAGTCAATTGTATTCGATATTAGAATTTTTACTCTAGCTTGTTTCTTCAGATCATTTGTTTGCAAAATTGTTTACCAGCCTTTTACTGTGAGGTAGTATCTGTCTTTGTCTCTGAGGCATGTTTCCTGTATGGAGCAAAATTCTGGGTCCTCTTTACATATCCAGTCTTTTAGTCTATGTCTATTTTTCCCCATCTTTATTAGATTGGGTATTTCTTATTTACATTTCAAATGTTATTCCCTTTCCTGGTTTCCAGGCCAACATCCCCCTAACCCCTCCCCCTCCCCTTCCAGATGGGTGTTTCCCTCCCCATCCTCTCCCCATTACCACCCTACCCTCAAGAATCCCATTCACTGTAGTTTCCCTCCGTGTGTGGGAGTTTTCCATCTACTGTCCATTGGAGGACTGGATTTGTAGAAAAATTTTGCGTAAAAATTTTGATTTTGTCATGGAATACCTTGGTATCTCCATCTATGTTAATTGAGAGTTTTGCTGGATACAGTAACCTGGGCTGGAATTTGTGTTCTCTTAGTGTCTGTATGACATATGCCTGGATCTTCTGCCTTTCATAGTCTCTGGTGAGAAGTCTAGTGTAATTCTGATAGGTCTGCCTTTATGTTACTTGACCTTTTTCCCTTACTGCTTTTAATATTTTTTTCTTTGTTTTGTACATTTGGTGTTTTCACCATTACATGACAGAAGGAATTTCTTTTCTGGTCCAATCTATTTGCAGTTCTCTATGCTTTGTGTATGTTTATGGGCATCCCTTTCTTTAGGTTAGAGAAGATTTCTTTTATAATTTTTGTTGAAGATCTTTACTGGCCCTTTAAGTTGGGAGTCTTCACTCTCTACTCATTATTCTCATTGCTTCCTAGATTTCCTGGATGTTTTGGGCTATGAGCTTTTTGCATTTTACATTATCTTTGACTGTTGTGTCAATATCTTCTATGCTGGCTTCTGCACCTGAGTCTCTCTCTTTTATTTCTTGTATTCTGTTGGTGATGCTTGCATCTATGACTCTTGATTTCTTTCTTATGTTTTCTTTCTATCTCCAGGGTTGTCTCCCTTTGTGCTTTATTTATAGCTTCTATTTATATTTTTAAATTCTGGATGGTTTTGTTCAATTCCTTCACCTGTTTGGTTGTAATTCCCTGTAATTATTTAAGGGATTTGTGGGTTTCCTCTTTAAGCACTTCTACTTGTTTACTTGTGTTTTCCTGTATTTCTTTAAGGGAGTTATTAATGTCCTTCTTAAAGTCCTCCATCATCATGATAAAATGTGATTTTAAATCTAAATCTTGCTTTTCTGCTGCATTTGGATATCCAGTATTTGCTTTGGTGGGAGAACTGGGCTCTCATGATGCCAATTAGTCTTGGTTCTGTTGCTTAGGTTCCTGTGCTTGCTTCTTGCCATCAGGTTGTCGCTGTTGTTAGTTTGTCTTGCTGTCTCGAACAGTGGCTTGATCCTCCTCCTCAGCACTGGTGTAGACCTGTTTTCTTTCAGTGGAATCTGGGAACAGAGAACTTTGCTCTCAGGTGTTTAAGTGCTTCTGGTGACTGACTTTCAGTTCTAGGGGCAGGCAGAAACTGGAAGGGTCCTGCCTCTGATTGTTCCTAGTTCCCTCTGCCCAGGGGGTACAAATGGTACTAGGTGAATTCCTCTTGCATCAGGAATGTGCACATAAAGTAGCTCTCAGCAATGTGGCTAAGGAGCCAATGTTGGTTCAAACTTTGGAATTCTGACCCTTGAGTAGTTGATTTTAGGTATTTTAATTGGAACACAATTTGGTGTAAACTTTCCTATTTAATTAATTCAATCCCATGTGCACAATAAAGATGAAACAAAGCTAAATAAAGATCAGCCATAACTATATCAAAATTCTTCCTAAAATACATGTTACATCTTACATAAATATGGTCTTTATAAATTGACTACATGTGACACCTTCCATATAGATTGGTTCTATTGATTGTCAAATATATGATAAGGTCTGAGAGAAGGACTTGTGTGTTCTCCACCATGCAGATTTAGGAATGTGTAAGAGAGTAATAGAGAAATAGATATGATCAAAACATGTAATATATAAAATGGCATAGTTAAATCCATTACTTTGTATAAATATTCTAACTAAAGGACACACACACACACACACACACACATACACACAATTTTACTGTGAGGAAAATATTTTGAGAGATGAATAGGATAGCTTAGTCAGAACAAATTTGCTTTGCAAGTGCAGAAGCTTATTTGATCCCAAGCAGTCATGTAAAAAGCCACACATGGTGGCATTTATTTGCTATCCTACTACTGGGGAAGAAGAGGCATAAGAACCCTAGAAACACAACAAATAGCCTTTCTTCATGAGAGTTCTAGGCAACAAAATAAAACAAAACAACAAAACAACAAAAACAAAAGAACAAACCAACAATTAAAAGCCCCACTCCATATCAAAGGAGATGGATAGTGTTCCAGAAGAAGACACAACACCCATAGTTTTTCTCTGGCCTCCACAGGCACATGATCCCACATACACATGAATATGTAAACACATCAAAAAGAAAATTCTCAATTAAGTAACTTCAAGCAGAATTTCAGAGCATATAAAAAAATCAACCACAACCAATCAACTACGTTCCAGAGATGTAGAAATAGCTGAATATATATAATTAATAAATATAACCACACATAAATATACCAAAGGACAGATGCCACATAATCAATTATATTAGAAGCAGAAAAGATCTTTGTCAAAATTCAACATTACTTCTTGAAAAATGTCCTTGAAAATCTAAGGCATATCTGAACATCAAAAGGGCAATATCCAATAAGCACACAACCAACATTATGTAAAATGGAGTTCCACAACTTGTCAATGATCAGAGAACAAGAGATTGCCTACAACTTATCTCTCAATAGGATATCAATACCACACTGTTCTTCCCAAGTTTTAGAGATTACTGCATAGGAAGAGACAGAAAAAGTGTACGGCACAGGGGTGGTGGGGGCCAATGAAAGAGTGTTTTCTAGATGCAGAAGGAATGTTGCACATATAAACTTATGGCAGTTGTGACAGTATGAGCAAGACCAGGACAAGCTCAACCCAGACCAAATCTCAGCATGTATTAATGAAATAGAAATGAAATCCCAAACCTATTTAAGATGGTGCTGGTAATTTATAGCTAAAATGAGAGGGATAATTTCTGTTCTTTAAAGGTGTGACCCCTGGTAGGTCAACTGAACTCCAGTGGATGATCACTCAAGAATATATAAGTAGCACTAATTGTCCTTTATGATTTTTGCTACTGCTGCTGTTGTTTTACAAAGAATATAAATCTGCCAGGCAAGGAGGAAGACCTTAATCTGGGAAGATTTTTGAGGAAGTAAATATCAAAATACTACATGTTTTTCCTCATATGTGGGTGTCTGCTTGAACCTTTGGATATGGGTGTTAGCTAGAGTTGGAGTAACCACAGAAGTAAGGAACTAGTGAAGGACCAAAATGGAGAATAATTAATGGAACAAGGGTAGAATGGTGACAGTATGAATGGCAATAATAAGTCTAAGTATGATTAATATGTTGGATGATAGTAGAGAAAGGTAGAGAGAAGAAAGTATTGGGGATGAAAACTAAGACTAATAGTCTCTTTTAAAGTCATATGGGCACATACCAAAGTTATCCCCTTTATAGTTTAAATAAAATAGCTTATAAGAACTGAAAAAGCAAGTTTTAGAATGAACAACTAGGAAAAAAACATGGAAGGTATAACACGAGAAGTGGGAAGTTTGTAGTTAATATGATCTATGTGTAAATACAAAACAAAATGAAACAAACAAACAAAAACCCTATGAAAACCACCAAATGTCTAGTACTGCTATTCAGTAAACCAACAGTATAAAAATAATTAACATGCAAAGCCAACAGCTTTGGTTACATAATGGTATACTTACTCAGAGATAAAAAGGACACACACACACATACAGAGAGAGAGAGAGAGAGAGAGAGAGAGAGAGAGAGAAGAGAAGAGAGGCTGACAGACAGACATACTATAAGGAACATAATCTCATAGTTGGTACAATAAAATAAAATACCTAGAAACAAACTTAAACAAGGATGTGAATAACTTCTACAATGTTTGCAAAACATGAAAAAGAAATTAAACACCATGTAAACAAAATGCAACAATCTCTCACAGTTATAGACTACGATAAATTTTTATGAAGCCCATATTAAACAAAGTAATCTACAAATTCAGTGCAGTCCTTATAAAAACATCATTGCAATTCTTCATAGAGCTATGCAAACAATGATAAGAAACCATAAAATAATTCACATAGCTAAAACAGTAATCTTTAATTTTTAACATACAATTTTTGTTCCTTGAGAATGTCATACAGGCATACGATATATCATATTGTATCACTCCTTCTCTCCCACCCATCCTACAGTAGTGTCTTTTTCAACACCAAATTATTTTAATTTCCATTGCTCATATACTCATAATTATGGGTCCATATACTGAAGCATAACTGACCTCAGAGCTAAACTCTTTAAAAGACTGAGTATTTCTCCCTAAGAACTTATGAACTGCCTATATCCTTTCAGCTAAGGGAGGAGGCTATTGAAAAACTCCTCTCTCGATGCTAAAATGTTGTTGGGCCTTATCTTGTACAAGATTTGTACAGTCCATAACAAAAATTAGTTATATATTCCTCTACAGTTGGTGCCTCAATTGCACCCATGGGCATATCGTGCTATGTATTTTTATGCTGGCCATCATTATAGCTCTCAGGGTTCACATCTGAAAGTTTAGAACAAGAAGCAGTAATACCCCCAGAGTAATCAAAATCGGACCTGAAGTCAGTGAATTAGAAAACCAAGCAGAAAGTAATAATAATAATACCAAAAATCAATAAAACAGAGTTGTTTCTTTGAGCAAATGAAGAAACAACAAATATTTAATAAAATTAAGTAAAATATGGAGAGAAAGAAGCAAATTAATAAAATTAGAGGTGAAAAGAGGGACATTACAAAAGGTAATGAGGAGAATTAGAGAATTATAAGGACATACTCCATCAGAACGGAAAACAAAGGAATAAATGTTTTGTTGGATACAACTTACCAAAGACTAAATAAGCAATTTAAACAGAACCATAGTCATAGAAGCAGTAATTAAAAGTCTCCTAAAAAATAGCAGTAGGCCAGATGGATTCAGTGCAGAATTCTACTGGATCCTCAAAGAAGAATTAATTCAAATACTCATCAAATTATTCCACCAAACAGAAACTGAAGGAACATTTCATAACTCTTTTCATGTATCTATTATTGCTTTGGTGCCAAAGCAACACAGTGGTTCAACAAAAAATAATTCCTTTTATGAATCCATTGTTCTTTTGATGACAAAGCCACATAATGGCCCAAACAATCAAACAAACATACCTATATAACAATATCTCCTATAAACATAAATACAAATATTCTCAATAAAATCATTTTTATTATAATCCAAAACCATATCCAAAAGCTTATCCACCATAATCAAGTTGGCTTCACCACAGGGATGTAGAGATCAATCAATATATGTAAACCATTTAACATGATCTATGCCATGAGCATAATAAAGACAATAACACTACACTAACCCTTCATTAAATGCAGAAAAGACCTTTGACAAAATCCAATATACCTTCATAATAAAAGTTCTGGAGAAAGTAGGGATATATGGAGGACATTTTGAAATATAAGAAAGGAAATTCACAGCAAGCCCACAGCCAATATAATTCTAAACAGAGCATTTCCACTGAAGTCAGGGACACCTAAAATCTTATTTAGTACAGTAGGACAACTGAAGGAAGTCAAGGAGATACAAATGGGGAAAGAAGATGTTACAGAATCTTTCTCTGCATATATAATGGTTTTACACATAAAAGACTTAAAGAACTTTACTATAGTTGATAAGCACTTTCAGTACAGTAGCAGGATATACAATTAACACATATAAATCTCAGGGTTTCCTTTATGCAGATGCCAAACACACTGAGAAAGCAGGGAAACAATGAATTTTACAAGTCTCAAATGTATGTCTCAGGATAGCTGTATCTAAGCAAATGGAAGGTTTGTTTAATAAAAAATTTAAGATATTCTAGAACATTCCAGTTTCTGGCTATTATGAATAGAGTCACAATGAATATAGTCCTTGTGGTAGAATGAGATGTCATTTGGGTATGTGCCCAAGAATGGTATAGCCAGATCTTGAGGTAGATTGATTTATACTTTTCTGAGGAACTGCCATATTGATTTTTGTAGTAGCTGTACAAGTTGTACTCCCACAAACAATGGAGGAGAGTTCTGCTTCCTCCTCATCCTAGCAGCATGAGCGATCACTTCTTTTATTGAACTCAGCCATTGTGACAGATGTAAGGTAGAATCTCAAAGCAGTTTTGTTGCATTTCCCTGATGGGTTAACAATGTTACACATGTATTTAAGTGCTTCCCAGCTATTTGAGATTCATTAATCTGTTTAGGATCTGTACCCCATTTTTAATTGGATTGTGTTTTTAAATATATAATCATTTTTTGAGTTCTTTCAGACATTATAATATAATCAATGTAATATAATATATTAAATATATAATAGATTCTTATATCTTGGATATTAGTCCTCTATTGGACATGGAGTTGGTAACAATCTTTTTCCATTCTACAGGCTGCCATTTTGTCCCATTGACAGTGTCCTTTGCCTTATTGAAGCTTTTCAGTTTCTTGGGGTTCCAGTTACTAATTGTTGACATTAGTGCCTGAACTATGGTTGTTCTGTTTAGAAAATTGTCCTCTATATCAATGTATTCAATGCTATTCCCCACTTTCTCTTCTCTCAGGTTCAGTATATCTGGCTTTATGTTGAGGCTGTTGATCTACTTGGACTTGAGTTTTGTGCAGGGTGATCAATATGGATCAATTTGCATTCTTCTACATTCAGATATCCAATTAGACTAGCACCATATGTTGAAGATGCTTTCTTTTGTCCTGGGTGTATCAAAAGAGGGCAGAGTATGACAGCTGGAAAGGGGGGGATGCACAGTGGTATTTGATGGAAACCTAGTGCGGTGGAAACTTCCTGGAATCTATAAGGGTAACCCTAGTGGGGACTCCTAGTGATGGAGGATATGAAGTCTGAACTTGCCATCTTTAGTCACCAGGAAAGGCTATGAGAGGTGGAACTAGGTTGTATTTTATTGAGTTGTTGGCCAAGAAGTTTTCCTGTGGAGATCCTTAAACAACCTAGGTTGATGTTTCAACAGATGTTCAGTCTCTGAAAACTGACAATGGGATCTCATTGCTGTGGAAAACCTCCATACAGCTTATTGAACATAGGGGTATCAAGCTGAGCTGGTGGGTTCAGCCTTCATTCCTATATTGTAGTGTTCTGGACATGTGAATGTACTCTGCAGGCTATGGAAAGAAAACTTGGAGACAAACCCAGCAACCAAACTCTCTACCTAAAACTTGTTTTGCCTTCAAGACGTGCTAGGGCAATAGTAGCACAGAAAATATGGGAGTGGCATAACAATGACTGGTTTAATCTGAGGCCTATGCAATGAGAAGGAGCCCATGCTGTAACCTTCTGGATGGCCAAGAACCAGAGACTGGATAGCCAAAAGAACTAATGTAGAACAAAATACTACTGGTAAAAAACCAATAAAATGTTTCTTAATGATATTCTGCTATACTCAGAGAATGGTGCCTTGTCCAATCATCATCAGAAAGGCTTCTTCTGGCAGACTAGGAAACTGGTACAAAAAGCCACAGCCAAACATTATGCAAAGAGAGAGAGAGTCTACCCTGGAGGTCTCTATCAGGTCCTTCCCCTCAGAGATTAAGAGCCCTGGGGACAAGGGGAAGTAAAAGCTATAACAAACAGATGAAGAACATAGCCTACTTAATCAACTAAGTAAGGCTCACATGGAATCACAGAGACTGAAATAGCAAACACAGGGAATGCATGGTTTTGCATGAGGTCTTCTGGGTATATGTTATTATGGTTGTTCTCGGTGTTTTGGGGATCCCCCTAATAGTAGAAACAGATGCATCTCTGGCTCTTTGGTGTACTCCTGAGACACCAATATTCTTATTTAGGTTGCCTTGTTCAGTCTCAATATAAGAGCTGTAGCCCTGTTATATCTTATTATGGTAGGTTTTGCTGTTGCCTCTTGGAAGCCTGTTCTTTTCAGAAGAGGAAATGGGAAGACTAGGGTAGAAGAGATGTGGATAAGAGCTTAGAAAATTCCAAGGAAGAGAAACTGTGTTTGGGATGTGTTAGATGAGACATGAATCCATTGCAATATAAAAGAACAAAATTTAATAAAGGGGACATTATTAAGCTTAAAAGCCTCTGTACAGGTGGAAGCTCAAGGTTGTACTGATTTGCATTTTCCTAATGACTAAGGATGTTGAACATTTCTTTGGGTGTTTCTCACCCATTTGATATTCCTCAGCTGAGAATTATTTGTTTAGCTTTGTACCCCATTTGTAATAGGGTTATATGATTCTCTGGAGTCTAACTTCTTGAGTTCTTTGTATATTTTGGATATTAGCCCTCTATTATATATATATATATATATCATATATATATATATCATATATATCATATGATTAGTAAAGATCTTTTCCCAATCTGTTGGTTGCTGTTTTTTTCTAATGACAGTGACCTTTGCCTTACAGAAGCTTTGCAGTTTTATGAGGTCCCATTTGTCGATTCTTTATCTTAGAGCATAAGTCATTGATATTTTGTTCAGGAAAATTTCCCCAGTGCCCATGTAACTTGTCCCCACTTTTTCTTCTATTAGTTTGAGTGTATCTGGTTTGATGTGGAGGTCCTTGTTCCACTTGGACTTAAGATTTGTACAGGATGATAAAAATGAATCGATTTGCATTCTTCCACATGCTGACCTCCAGTTGAACCAGCACCATTTGTTGAAAATGCTATCTTTTTTCCATTGAATCGTTTTAGCTCCTTTGTCAAAGATCAGGTGACCATAGGTGTGTGGTTTCATTTCTGGGTATTCAATTCTGTTCCATTGAGCTACCTGCCTGTCTCTGTACTAATACCATACAGTTTTTATCGCTATTGATCTGTAATACTGCTTGAGGTCAGGAATGATGATTCCCCAAGAAGTTCTTTTATTTTTGAGGATAATTTTTGCTATCCTGTTGCAAATTGCTCTTTCTAACTCTATGTAGAAATGAGTTGGTATTTTGATGAGGATTGCATTGAATCTGTCGATTGCTTTTGGCTAAATGGCCATTTTTACTGTATTAATCCTGTCAATCCATGAGCATGGTAGGTTTTTCTATCTTCTGAGATCTTCAATTTCTTTCTTCAGAGACTTGAAGTTCTTGTGATACAGATCTTTTACATGCTTGGTTAGAGTTACACCAAGGTATTTTATATTATCTGTGAGTATTGTAAAGGGTGTCATTTCCCTCATTTCTTTTTCAGCCTGTTTATCCTTTGAGTAGAAGAAGGCTACTAATTTGTTTGAGTTAATTTTCTACCCAGCCACTTTGCTGAAGTTGTTTATTAGGTTACGTAGTTCTCTGTTGGAACTTTTGGGGTCACTTAACTAAACTATTATATCATCTGCAAACAGTGATATTTTTACTTCTTTCTTTTCAATTTATGTCCCTTTGACCTTGTTTGGTTGTCTAATTCCTCTGGCTAGTACTTCAAGTACTACACTGAATATATAGGGAGATATTGGCAGCCTAGTCTAGTCCCTGATTTTAGTGAGATTGCTCCAAGTTTCTCTCCATTTTGTTTGATGTTAGCTACTGGTTTGCTGTGCATCACTTTTATGTTTAATTATGAGCCTTGAATTCCTAATCTTTCAAAGACTTTTAACATGAAGTGTTGAATTTTCTCAAATGTTTTTTTCAGCATCCAATGAGATGATCATGTGGTTTTCTTCTTTGAGATTGTCTATATAGTGGATTAAATTGATGGATTTCCATATATTGAACCATTCCTGCATCCCTGGGATGAAGCCTACTTCATCATGATGAATGATGGTTTTGAAATATTCTTGGATTTTGTTTGCAAGAATTTAATTGATCATAAGGGAAATTGATCTGAAGTTCACACCAGACAGTATGGCTAAGATCAATAATTCAAGAGACAGCAGATATTGGTGAGGATGTGGAGAAAGCAAAATATTCCTCCATTGTTGTGGAATTGCAAGCTGGTACAACCACTGTAAATCAGTCTGGAGGTTCCTCAGAAATTTGGGAATAATTGTACCTGAAGACCTCGCTGTATCACTACTGAACATATACCCAAAAGATACTCCAACATATATCAAGAACACATGTTTCAATATGTTCATAGATAGAAAGAACCCAGATTCCCTTCAGCAGAGGAATGGATACAGAAAATGTGGTACATTTATACAGTGAGCTATTAAAAACAATGATTTCATTAAATTGATATGCAAATGGATGAAAGTAGAAAATATCATCCTGAGTGAGGTAACCCAGTCAGAAAAGAATACACATGATATGCACTCACTGATAAGTGCATATTAGCCCCAAAGCTCAGAATACCTAAGATTCAATTCACAGGCCACATGAAGCTCAAGAAGAAGCAAGACTATAATGTAGATGCCTCAGTCCTTACCAGAAGGGGGAACAAAATATTCAACCAAGTAGAAACAAAAAAGCACCATAGAAAGAATCAACAGAACCAAAAGTTCTTTCTTTGAGAAAATCAACAAGATAGTAAACCATTAGCCAGACTAACGAGAGGACACAGAGAGTGTGTACAAACTAACAAAATCAGAAATGAAAAGGGAGACAAAACTACAGGATAAGAGGAAATTTAAAAAATCATCAGATCCTACTAAAAAAAGACTATATTCAACAAAATTTGAAAATCTGCAGGAAATGGACAATTTCCTAGACAGATACCAGGTACCGAAGTTAAATCAGGAACAGATAAACCATTTAAAAACCCCATAACTCCTAAAGAAATAGAAGCAGTTGTAGAGGGCCGTAATAACATTCGCCACCACTAGATGGTGCTGGCTTCCACTGCGCCCCACGTGGAAGGCCAGGATAGCCTCCGCCATTACAAGATGGCGCCAGCCTTCACCGCGCCAGCCGGCCCCCTTTCAGGAAGTTAACTGTGCGCATGTGCAAGAGTGCCTTCGTGCCATGTCTTTGCCCACTCCGGGGCGAGCCTTATGAGATCATAGGTAAACAACCAATCAGGTGTGGATGCGCCGCACTAGGGTGTTTATAAGCGCGCCATGTTGGCACGGCAGGCCCTTCCTCTTCTAAGATTAATAAAGTTGGTCACAGTAAGGATTGCTGTGTACCCGCGTGTTTCCTGCCGGCGGGAAGTCGAGCACGGGACAAGCAGTCATTAAAGGTCTCCCAACCAAAAAGAGCCCAGGTCCAGATGGGTTTAGTGCAGAATTCTATCAGACCTTCATAGAAGACCTCATACCAATACTATCCAAACTATTCCACAAAATTGAAACTGATGGAGCACTACAAAATTCCTTCTATGAAGCCACAATTACTCTTATACCTAAACCACATAAAGACCCAACAAAGAAAGAGAACTTCAGACCAATTTGTCTTATGAATATTGACACAAAAATACTCAATAAAATTCTGGCAAACCGAATCCAAGAGCACATCAAAACAATCATCCACCATGGTCAAGTAGGCTTCATCCCAGGCATGCAGGGATGGTTTAATATACGGAAAACCATCAACGTGATCCATTATATAAACAAACTGAAAGAACAAAACCACATGATCATTTCATTAGATGTTCAGAAAGCATTTGACAAAATTCAAAACCCCTTCATGATAAAAGTCCTGGAAAGAATAGGAATTCAAGGCCCATAGATAAACATAATAAAAGCAATATACAGCAAACCAGTAGATAACATTAAACTAAATGGAAAGAAACTTGAAGCCATCCCACTAAAATCAGGTACTATACAAGGCTGCCCACTCTCTCCCTAATTATTCAATATAGTTCTCGAAGTCCTAGCCAGAGCAATCATACAAAAAAAGGAGAACAAAGGGACACAGATTGGAAAGAAAGAAGTCCAAATATCACTATTTGCAGACCATATGATTGTATATATAAGTGCTCCCCAAAGCTCCACCAGAGAAGTCTAAACCTGATAAACATCTTCAGCAAAGTGACTGGGCATAAAATTAACCCAAATAAATCAGTAGCCTTCCTCTACACAAAAGAGAAACAAGCCGAGAAAGAAATTAGGGAAACTACACCCTTCATAATAGTCCCAAACAATATAAAATACCTCGATATGACTTTAACCAAGCAAGTGAAAGATCTGTATGATAAGAATTTCAAGTCTCTTAAGAAAGAAATTGAAGAATATCTCAGAAAATGGAAAGATCTCCCATGCTAATGGATTGGCAGGATTAATATAATAAAAATGGCCATTTTACCAAAAGCGATCTACAGATTCAATGCAATCCCCATTAAAATACCAATCCAATTCTTCAGAGAGTTAGACAGAACAATTTGCAAATTCATCTGGAATAACAAAAAACCCAGGAGAGCTAATACTGTCCTCAACCATAAAATGACTTCCAGGGTAATCACTATCACTGAACTCAACCTGCATTACAGAACAATAATGATAAAAACTGCATGGTATTGGTACAGAGACAGACAGATAGATGGGTGGAATAGAATTGAAGACCCAGAAATGAACCCACACACCTTTGGTCACTTGATTCTTGAAAAAGGAGCCAGAACCATCCAGTGGAAAAAACATAGCATTTTCAGCAAATGGTGCTGGTTCAACTGGAGGTCAGCATGTAGAAGAATGCAGATAGATCCATGCTTATCACCCTGTACAAAGCTTAAGTACAAGTGGATCAAGGACCTCCACATCAAACCAGATACCCTCAAACTAATAGAAAAAAAGTAGGGAGCATCTCATACACATGGTCACTGGAGAAAATTACTTGAACAAAACACCAATGGCTTATGCTCTAAGATCAAGAATCGACAAATGGGATCTCATAAAACTGCTCAGCTTCTGTAAGGCAAAGGACAATGTTGTTAGTACAAAATGGCAACCAACAGATTGGGAAAAGATCTGTACCAATCCTACAACTGATTGAGGGCTTAGATCCAAAATATACAAAGAACACAAGAAGTTAGACTGCAGGAAGACAAATAACCCTATTAAAAATGGGATTCAGAGTTAAACAAATAATTCACAGCTGAGCAATGCCGAATGGCTGAGAAACACCTAAAGAAATGTTCAACATCTTTAGTCATAAGGGAAATGCAAATCATAACAACCCTGAGATTTCACCTCATACCAGTGAGAATGGCTAAGATCAAAAACTCAGGTGACAGCAAATGCTGGTGAGGATGTGGAGAAAGAGGAACACTCATCCATTGTTGGTGGGATTGCAGACTGGTACAACAATTCTTGAAATCAGTCTGGAGGGTCCTCAGAAAATTGGACATTGAACTAGCTGAGGACCTAGCTATTCCTCTCTTGGGCATATACCCAAAAGATACCCCAACATGTAACAAAGACACATGCTCCACTATGTTCATAGCAGCCTTATTTATAATAGCCAGAAGCTGGAAAGAACCCAGATGCCCTTCAACAGAGGACTGGATACAGAAAATGTGGTACATGTACACAATGGAATATTATTCAGGTATCAAAAACAATGACTTTATGAAATTCATAGGCAAATGGATGGAACTGGAAAATATCATCCTGAGTGAGGTAACCCAATCACAGAAAAACACTCATGGTATGCACTCATTGATAAGTGGATGGTAGCCCAAATTCTCAATTTACTGTAGATTCACAGAAGTCATGAAACTCATGAAGGATGACCAAAATGCGAATGCTTTACTTCTTCTTTAAAAGGGGAACAAGAATACCCTTGCGAGGGAATAGGGAGTCAAAGTTTAGAACAGAGGCTGAAGGAACACCCATTCAGAGCCTGCCCCACATGTGGCCCATACATATACAGCCACCAAACTAGATAAAATGGATGAAGCTAAGAAGTGCAGGCTGACAGGTCCCGGATGTAGATTTCTCCTGAGAGACACAGCCAGAATACAGCAAGCACATAGGGGAATGGCAGCAGCAAACCACTGAACTGAGAATGGGACCCCCGTTGAAGGAATCAGAGAAAGGACTGGAAGAGCTTGAAGGGGCTCGAGACCCCATATGAACAACAGTGCCAAGCAACCAGAGCTTCCAGGGACTAAGCTACTACCCAAAGAGTATACATGGACTGCCCCTCGGCTCCAACCTCATAGGTAGCAATGAATAGCCTAGTAAGAGCACCAGTGGAAGGGGAAGCCCTTGGGCCTGCCAGGACTTAACACCCAGTGAATGTGATTGTTGGGAGAGGGCGGTAATGGGGGGGGAGGATGGGGAGGGAAATACCCTTAGAAAAGGGGAGGAGGAAGGGGTTAGGGAGATGTTGGCCAGGAAACCAGGGAGGGGAATAACAATCGAAATGTAAATAAGAAATACCCAAGTTAATAAAGGTGAAAAAAAAAAGGAATTAGGCGCATAAACAATCAAAAAATTCTCAAATTAAGAAACACCAATGTTTAGCAGCAGCTCTCTGCTCCCAGACCCGGTGAGAGAGAGACCCAACCGCCTGGTCAGGTGGGCACTCCTGAGGCTGCAGAGCGGAAGAGACCACCAACTCTGCTCACCCCTGCCCACATTCCTGGCCCAAGAGGAAACTGTATAAGGCCTCTGGGCTCCCGTGGGAGAGGGCCCAGGAGCGTCAGGACCCCTGCCTGAGACACTGCTGGAACCTGAAAGAAACAGACCGGATAAAAAGTTCTCTGCACCCAAATCCCGTGGGAGGGAGAGCTAAACCTTCAGAGAGGCAGACAAGCCTGGGAAACCAGAAGAGACTGCTCCCTGCACACACATCTCGGACGCCAGAGGAAAAAGCCAAAGACCATCTGGAACCCTGGTGCACTGAAGCTCCCGGAAGGGGCGGCACAGGTCTTCCTGGTTGCTGCCGCTGCAGAGAGCCCCTGGGCAGCACCCCACGAGCTAACTTGAGCCTCGGGACCACAGGTAAGACCAACTTTTCTGCTGCAAGAAAGCTGCCTGGTGAACTCAAGACACAGGCCCACAGGAACAGCTGAAGACCTGTAGAGAGGAAAAACTACACACCGGAAAGCAGAACACTCTGTCCCCATAACTGACTGAAAGAGAGGAAAACAGGTCTACAGCACTCCTGACACACAGGCTTATAGGACAGTCTAGCCACTGTCAGAAATAGCAGAACAAAGTAACACTAGAGATAATCTGATGGCGAGAGGCAAGTAGGGGAACCAAAGCAACAGAAACCAAGACTACATGCCATCATCGGAGCCCAATTCTCCCACCAAAACAAACATGGAATATCCAAACACACCAGAAAAGCAAGATCTAGTTTCAAAATCATATTTGATCATGATGCTGGAGGACTTCAAGAAAGACATGAACACACTTAGGGAAACACAGGAAAACATTAATAAACAAGTAGAAGCCTACAGAGAGGAATCGCAAAAATGCCTGAAAGAATTCCAGGAAAACACAATCAAACAGTTGAAGGAATTAAAAATGGCAATAGAAGCAATCAAGAAAGAACACATGGAAACAACCCTGGATATAGAAAACCAAAAGAAGAGACAAGGAGCTGTAGATACAAGCTTCACCATCAGAATACAAGAGATGGAAGAGAGAATCTCAAGAGCAGAAGATTCCATAGAAATCATTGACTCAACTGTCAAAGATAATGTAAAGCGGAAAAAGCTACTGGTCCAAAACATACAGGAAATCCAGGACTCAATGAGAAGATCAAACCTAAGGATAATAGGTATAGAAGAGAGTGAAGACTCCCAGTTCAAAGGACCAGTAAATATCTTCAACAAAATCATAGAAGCAAACTTCCCTAACCTAAAAAAAGAGATACCCATAGACATACAAGAAGCCTACAGAACTCCAAATAGATTGGACCAGAAAAGAAACACCTCCCGTCACATAATTGTCAAAACACCAAACGCACAAAATAAAGAAAGAATATTAAAAGCAGTAAGGGAAAAAGGTCAAGTAACATATAAAGGGAGACCTATCAGAATCACACCAGACTTCTCGCCAGAAACTATGAAGGCCAGAAGATCCTGGACTGATGTCATACAGACCCTAAGAGAACACAAATGCCAGCCCAGGTTACTGTATCCAGCAAAACTCTCACTTAACATAGATGGAGAAACCAAGATATTCCATGACAAAACCAAATTTACACAATATCTTTCTACAAATCCAGCACTACAAAGGATAATAAATGGTAAAGCCCAACATAAGGAGGCAAGCTATACCCTAGAAGAAGCAAGAAACTAATCGTCTTGGCAACAAAACAAAGAGAATGAAAGCACACAAACATAACCTCACATCCAAATATGAATATAAAGGGAAACAATAATCACTATTCCTTAATATCTCTCAATATCAATGGCCTCAACTCCCCAATAAAAAGACATAGATTAACAAACTGGATACACAACGAGGACCCTGCATTCTGCTGCCTACAGGAAACACACCTCAGAGACAAAGACAGACACTACCTCAGAGTGAAAGGCTGGAAAACAACTTTCCAAGCAAATGGTCAGAAGAAGCAAGCTGGAGTAGCCATTCTAATATCAAATAAAATCAATTTCCAACTAAAAGTCATCAAAAAAGATAAGGAAGGACACTTCATATTCATCAAAGGAAAATCCACCAAGATGAACTCTCAATCCTAAATATCTATGCCCCAAATTCAAGGGCACCTACATACGTAAAAGAAACCTTACTAAAGCTCAAAACACACATTGCACCTCACACAATAATAGTGGGAGATTTCAACACCCCACTCTCATCAATGGACAGATCATGGAAACAGAAATTAAACAGTGATGTCGACAGACTAAGAGAAGTCATGAGCCAAATGGACTTAACGGATATTTATAGAACATTCTATCCTAAAGCAAAAGGATATACCTTCTTCTCAGCTCCTCATGGTACTTTCTCCAAAATTGACCATATAATTGGTCAAAAAACGGGCCTCAACAGGTACAGAAAGATAGAAATAATCCCATGCGTGCTATCGGACCACCACGGCCTAAAACTGGTCTTCAATAACAATAAGGGAAGAATGCCCACATATACGTGGAAATTGAACAATGCTCTACTCAATGATAACCTGGTCAAGGAAGAAATAAAGAAAGAAATTAAAAACTTTTTAGAATTTAATGAAAATGAAGATACAACATACTCAAACTTATGGGACACAATGAAAGCTATGCTAAGAGGAGAACTCATAGCGCTGAGTGCCTGCAGAAAGAAACAGGAAAGAGCATATGTCAGCAGCTTGACAGCACACCTAAAAGCTCTAGAACAAAAAGAAGCAAATACACCCAGGAGGAGTAGAAGGCAGGAAATAATCAAACTCAGAGCTGAAATCAACCAAGTAGAAACAAAAAGGACCATAGAAAGAATCAACAGAACCAAAAGTTGGTTCTTTGAGAAAATCAACAAGATAGATAAACCCTTAGCCAGACTAACGAGAGGACACAGAGAGTGTGTCCAAATTAACAAAATCAGAAATGAAAAGGGAGATGTAACTACAGATTCAGAGGAAATTCAAAAAATCATCAGATCTTACTATAAAAACCTATATTCAACAAAATTTGAAAATCTTCAGGAAATGGACAATTTCCTAGACAGATACCAGGTATCGAAGTTAAATCAGGAAGAGATAAACCAGTTAAACAACCCCATAACTCCTAAGGAAATAGAAGCAGTCATTAAAGGTCTCCCAACCAAAAAGAGCCCAGGTCCAGACAGGTTTAGGGCAGAATTCTATCAGACCTTCATAGAAGACCTCATACCAATATTATCCAAACTATTCCACGTAATTGAAACAGATGGAGCACTATGAAATTCCTTTTATGAAGCCACAATTACTCTTATACCTAAACCACACAAAGACACAACAAAGAAAGAGAACTTCAGACCAATTTCCCTTATGAATATCGACGCAAAAATACTCAATAAAAGTCTGGCAAACCGAACTCAAGAGCACATCAAAGAAATCATCCACCATGATCAAGTAGGCTTCATCCCAGGCATGCAGGGATGGTTTAATATACGGAAAACCATCAACGTGATCCATTATATAAACAAACTGAAAGAACAGAACCACATGATCATTTCATTAGATGCTGAGAAAGCATTTGACAAAATTCAACACCCCTTCATGATAAAAGTCCTGGAAAGAATAGGAATTCAAGGCCCATACCTAAACATAGTAAAAGCCATATACAGCAAACCAGTTGCTAACATTAAACTAAATGGAGAGAAACTTGAAGCAATCCCACTAAAATCAGGGACTAGACAAGGCTGCCCACTCTCTCCCTACTTATTCAATATAGTTCTTGAAGTTCTAGCCAGAGCAATCAGACAACAAAAGGAGATCAAAGGGATACAGATCGGAAAAGAAGAGGTCAAAATATCACTATTTGCAGATGACATGATAGTATATTTAAGTGATCCCAAAAGTTCCACCAGAGAACTACTAAAGCTGATAAACAACTTCAGCAAAGTGGCTGGGTATAAAATTAACTCAAATAAATCAGTTGCCTTCCTCTATACAAAAGAGAAACAAGCCGAGAAAGAAATTAGGGAAACGACACCCTTCATAATAGACCCAAACAATATAAAGTACCTCGGTGTGACTTTAACCAAGCAAGTAAAAGATCTGTACAATAAGAACTTCAAGACACTGAGGAAAGAAATTTAAGAAGCCCTCAGAAGATGGAAAGATCTCCCATGCTCATGGATTGGCAGGATTAATATAGTAAAAATGGCCATTTTACCAAAAGCAATCTACAGATTCAATGCAATCCCTATCAAAATACCAATCCAATTCTTCAAAGAGTTAGACAGAACAATTTGCAAATTCATCTGGAATAACAAAAAACCCAGGATAGCTAAAGCTATCCTCAACAATAAAAGGACTTCAGGGGGAATCACTATCCCTGAACTCAAGCAGTATTACAGAGCAATAGTGATAGAAACTGCATGGTATTGGTACAGAGACAGACAGATAGATCAATGGAATAGAATTGAAGACCCAGAAATGAACCCACACACCTATGGTCACTTGATTTTTGACAAAGGAGCCAAAACCATCCAATGGAAAAAAGATAGCATTTTCAGCAAATGGTGCTGGTTCAACTGGAGGGCAACATGTAGAAGAATGCAGATCGATCCATGCTTATCACCCTGTACAAAGCTTAAGTCCAAGTGGATCAAGGACCTCCACATCAAACCAGACACACTCAAACTAATAGAAGAAAGACTAGGGAAACATCTGGAACACATGGGCACTGGAAAAAATTTCCTGAACAAAACACCAATGGCTTATGCTCTAAGATCAAGAATCGACAAATGGGATCTCATAAAACTGCAAAGCTTTTGTAAGGCAAAGGACACTGTGGTTAGGACAAAACGGCAACCAACAGATTGGGAAAAGATCTTTACCAATCCTACAACAGATAGAGGCCTTATATCCAAAATATACAAAGAACTCAAGAAGTTAGACCGCAGGGAAACAAATAACCCTATTAAAAATGGGGTTCAGAGCTAAACAAAGAATTCACAGCTGAGGAATGCCGAATGGCTGAGAAACACCTAAAGAAATGTTCAACATCTTTAGTCATAAGGGAAATGCAAATCAAAACAACCCTGAGATTTCACCTCACACCAGTGCGATTGGCTAAGATCAAAAACTCAGGTGACAGCAGATGCTGGCGAGGATGTGGAGAAAGAGGAACACTCCTCCATTGTTGGTGGGATTGCAGACTGGTAAAACCATTCTGGAAATCAGTCTGGAGGTTCCTCAGAAAATTGGACATTGAACTGCCTGAGGATCCAGCTATACCTCTCTTGGACATATACCCAAAAGATGCCTCAACATATAAAAGAGACACGTGCTCCACTATGTTCATCGCAGCCTTATTTATAATAGCCAGAAAATGGAAAGAACCCAGATGCCCTTCAACAGAGGAATGGATACAGAAAATGTGTTACATCTCCACAATGGAATATTCCTCAGCTATCAAAAACAACGAGTTTATGAAATTCGTAGGCAAATGGTTGGAACTGGAAAATATCATCCTGAGTGAGCTAACCCAATCACAGAAAGACATACATGGTATGCACTAATTGATAAGTGGCTATTAGCCCAAATGCTTGAATTACCCTAGATCCCTAGAACAAACGAAACTCAAGACGGATGATCAAAATGTGAATGCTTCACTCCTTCTTTAAATGAGGAAAAAGAATACCCTTGGCAGGGAAGGGAGAGGCAAAGATTAAAACAGAGACTGAAGGAACACCCATTCAGAGCCTGCCCCACATGTGGCCCATACATATACAGCCACCCAATTAGACAAGATGGATGAAGCAAAGAAGTGCAGACCGACAGGAGCCGGATGTAGATCGCTCCTGAGAGACACAGCCAGAATACAGCAAATACAGAGGCGAATGCCAGCAGCAAACCACTGAACTGAGAATAGGACCCCCGTTGAAGGAATCAGAGAAAGAACTGGAAGAGCTTGAAGGGGCTCGAGACCCCAAAAGTACAACAATGCCAAGCAACCAGAGCTTCCAGGGACTAAGCCACTACCTAAAGACTATACATGGACTGACCCTGGACTCTGACCCCATAGGTAGCAATGAGTATCCTAGTAAGAGCACCAGTGGAAGGGGAAGCCCTGGGTCCTGCTAAGACTGAACCCCCAGTGAACTAGTCTATGGGGGGAGGGCGGCAATGGGGGGAGGGTTGGGAGGGGAACACCCATAAGGAAGGGGAGGGGGGAGGGGAATGTTTGCCCGGAAACCGGGAAAGGGAATAACACTCGAAATGTATATAAGAAATACTCAAGTTAATAAAAAAAAAAAAAAAAGAAACACCAATGTTTAAGAGACATTTAAAAAATGATCAACATCCTCAGCCAGCAGGGAAATGCAAGTTAAAAGTACTTTGAGATTTCATCTTATCCCATTCACAGTAGCCAAGATCAATAAAGCAAATGTTAACACATACTGGTTAAGTTGTAGGGAACAAGGAACATCTATACATTGCTAGTGAGAGTGCAAACTTGTACAACCACTATATAAATCAATATGATGGATCAATAGAAAACTGGGAATCAATCTACTTCAAGATCTATCTGTACCCAAAGGATTCTCCATTCTATTGCGGGGATCATTGCTCATCCATGTTCATTTTCCTTGGCTTAGCTACCATTATTTGTTGTAAAGAAACACAAGGCCAAGGTAAGAATGAATTTAATTGGGACTTGCTGACAGTGTTAGTGGAGTAGTACATAGTCATCATGGCAAGAAGCAGATAGGCATTGTGCTGGAACAATAGCTTAGAGCTTTACATCCTGATATACAGGCTCAAGCAGAGAATAGACACTGGATCTCTTCCGAGACTCAAGGTAAAACAATAACTGCGACCCCCAGTAGGTCAAAAAAAGCAGATCACGTACTTCCAAAATACAATGGCACAGAAAATACTTTACCATTCCAAAAGTAAGAAATGGAGCATAGTATGGAATTATCGGACAAAGCAAGACCAAAACCCAGCAGGGAAAACTCCAAATTCTACAGCTCTATGTCTGATATTAAAGATTTATTATACGGTTCTCCCTTTCCAGATTTGATGACTACAACATACTTCTCTATCCTGGGCTGTTTCTACAACCTGCTATCATCTCTGATAACTCCTCTGGCATCTCCAACATCACGGAGTCAACAATACAATATGAGTTTCATTTTCACAGCTTCACACAATAGTCTCTCTGGGCTTCTTCACATGGATTCCTCTGCCAAAAGAAAAAAATGGTATAAGCAGTTTCCCTTAACTGTGGAGGAAAGTGCCATAAATCTTTTAATCCTACATCCTTCTTGACTCTAAAACCCAAACCATGTGGTCAAAAGGGGTAAATTCTTCTGTTTGCTGGGGCTAGAACCTGTTCCCCCTCCTCTAATTGTATGTGAACAAGCTTTCTGTTGTTGATGATTTCCTTCGCTGTTAAGCTTTTCTTTAATTCTTTTACACAAGTTTAAACTTAGCTGGGTGGAGTCTTACATCACTGACTTTATTCTATTTTATATCAAACCTTTCTTTAAATTTTTCATCTGAGCACAGTGCCCAGCTCCAACATTACATTTTTTTATTATCTTCTTCTCAAACTGTAAATTTTTGTAATTTCATTTTGTCCTCCTCCATATTTCCTTGTGACATAGTCAATGCTACACTATTGTATAGGTTTATCTGCTAATTGTATTAATATAAAATTAAATTTAGACTCTTGAAATTTTTTGAGCAAGGATAAAAAGCATTCACTTTTTTTGCCAAAATATCACAAAAAATGGTCTCTATATAACCTAAAGATTCTTCCTTTCTGAAACCTCTTGATTCAGATTGCCATAATCCACACGGTCCTTAGCATAACTGTATTTCATGGTCCAACCAGGTTTGTTTCAAGTTTTCAACTGCTTTTGTACTCTAAAATCTCAAAGTCTCCCATATTCCTTCAAACAACATCATGGCCAGACCTGTTACAGCAATAATCCAATTCCTAGTATCAGTTTCTGTCTTATTTACTGCTCTATTGCTATGAAGAGACACCATTACCAAGATGATTCTTATAAAAAGAAAGCATCTAATGGGCCGACTTAGAATTTTAGGGGGTTATTCATGGTCATTATCACAGGAATCAGACAGGCATGGAAATGGAACAGTAGCTGAAAACTTGATATCCTGATCTAAGGCAGAAGGCAGAGAAAGACACTGAACCTGGCATGGGCTTTGAACCACTATTTCTCCAACAGGTCTTACCTCTTAATTCTTTCAAAACAGTTCAACTAATTGGGGACAAAACATTCACATATTTGATCCTATAGGGGTAATTCTGATTGAAACCACCACGCCGCTCTCTTCATAAGAGTGAGAGTTTGGAAACAACCTATATGTCTACCTACTGATGAGTGAATAATGAAAATGTAGTATATTTTCATAATAATTTTTAGCTGTTAAGAAAAATCAAAATTAAAGGTGAATGGATAGAACTAAAAAAAATCCCGTGAGGTAACCTAGATTAAAAAAACAAAAACAAACAAAAAACCAAATATTTGATTACATACAATTGTTAGCTTTTAAGCTTTTAATAAATGTGCTAGATTCTGGATAACCACAGATGTTAGGTAACTAAGAGACTAGGATATAGGAGACGGTCTCCAAAGGAAGGAGAGATAGAATATATTGTTATAGAGAGACAAAGGATAAACTAGAATAGGAGGATTGAGTAGAGAAAGGGATAGGAAAGAAGGGTAATATAGGCAATATAGGGAAAAACAATTAAACTGTAGGTCTTTTGAAAAAAAACATATGGAAAAGTACTACTGTTTAGTCTTTCAACAATTTATACATAAATGAAGGATATCTAAACAGAGTCACAAATACCAGGGGAAATAATGCTTCAATGCTACCATACAAACTATGCCACCATGTAAAATTTCCAGTGCAATGAATGGGTTACTTTTTGTTGAGTTGTAAGCCAAAGGCAATCATAGAAACCTCCAAACATCATGTTATTGCCAAGGAGTCTCTATTGCTGAAGACACTGTGATGGCTGAAGGAAATTCAGTTTTGTGACAGTTACCTCTCTATTGGTCATTGGACCCTGACCTAAATTCCTAAAAGCTCCAACTCTTTTCCCTCTACCCTAAACAGTATAACTGTTGTGAAATGATTAAATGTTTGCTCTGGATTATTTAACATGTTTATCTCTGTGGGCAGGGGAACCAGGCAGTTCCCCACATATATGGAAGAGTGGAGAAATTCTTCATTTAGCTGTAAATTCCTCAGAAGTGGAGTAATTGCAGTGCTTGCAAAAAACAAACAAACAGACAAAGAAAAACAGAAACAAAACAGAAGCAAACCAAAAAACAAAACAAAAACAAAAACAACAACAACAACAAACAAACAAACAAAAAACCAAAAAACCTTCCCTTAGCTCCTAGGAAACATCTTTTCAATTTGAAGGCTATCGCTCTGCTCCAGAATTAATAAAATTGACCAATTATATTCCATATTAAGTCTGTAATATTTTCCTGATTGCCATAAGATCCATAACAATACTATATCCATTTATCATCAAACATGGAACTGGTGCATTCCTAGAAATTTTACACCTAATGAATAGCATTCGTTGTACTAAAAGGTACTCTGCATGTTACAGGAGGGGAAAAGTAATGATATCCTTCAGCTCCAAACTCTGTGTCCTACAATAATGACCTGGTTTCAAGATACATGTATGCAGTACTGGTACAAATTTTAAGAAAGTAATTAGATTTAAGGCCCACTCCATGAGATGAAGACCATATGGGACATTGCTAAAGTAGCCAAGAACATGAAACTAGATAGATTACGTGCCTAGGGGGAAAACTACAACTATTATACTGCCAAAAGGACATACCAAAAATGTTGATTCATAATGATGAAATGCTGATCCCATAGATTTATGTCTCACACACCTTTCATCAAAGAAGCTTCTTACAGTAGATTGGAACTAATACAGAGACCCACAAATGGACAATGTGTAGAGAATGAGAGACTTTAGAGCACTAAGTTCTAAATAGGATGAATTCATTAAAGGCTTCCCATCAAGGATCAAGAATCCATGCAGAAGAGGAGATAGAAAGATAATAAGAGTCATAAATGAGAGAAGATTCTAAAGAAGCAGTGTCTTTCAGCAGAACTGATACCCATATGAACTGACAGGGACTGTGGCAACAGGTATGTGATGGTTTGTTTATGCTTGGCCCAGGGAGTGGCACTATTAAAGGATGTGGCCCTGTTGGAGTTGGTGTGGCTTTGTAGGTGTCACTGTGGGTGTGGGCTTTAAGACCTTCATCCTAGGTGCCTGGAAGTCAGTATTCTGCTAGCAGCCTTCAGGTGAAGACGTAGAACTCTCAGCTCCTCCTGCACCATGCCTGTCTGGATGCTGCCATGCTCCTGCCTTAATGATAATGAACTAAACCTCTGAACCTGTAAGCCAGTCTCAATGTTGTCCTTATAAGAGTTGTCTTGGTCATGGTGTCTGTCACAGGTTCAAGTCAAATGTGGGTCCCTGCTTTGAGGGGAGAAAGTGGACATGAGCTCACACCCCTTACCAGGAAGCTATCTACAATTGCTATCTACTGGCAAAAGAAAACCTAGTTTTATTTGATGTAGTCTCTCACGTATATTAACTATACTTCAGGGCAGGCCTGATGTGCAGGCATAGTTGGCTAACACAAAAAAACTTAATGGTACTTTTATCGGCTTTTTGTCTCATTTTGTTTTGAGATTTTGTTTTTGTTGTTTTATTGGTATTGTCCTAGTTTATTTTGATTTCTGGGATTTTCTTGTGATTTTTTTCTGTATGTTTCTAGTTTTTAGTTTTGTTGTTGTTGCTGTTTAGTTTGCTCTAGTGAAAGAGATAAAAAGAACTTAAAGTTATAAGGATGTGGGTGTGCGGAGGATTAGGTATGAACTTTAGAACTAGAAAACATAATAAATACAATATATAAAATACTTATGAATAGAATATATGAAACTTTATATATAGTATGAAATTTTATGACAATAAAATAAATCATATGACTCAAAACTGAAAAATCTAAAAGAAATGTGTGAATTTCCAGGTAAATATGACCTGGGAAAATGAATCAAGATGAAGTTGATAATTTCAAAATATCTTTAACATCCAATGATATAGAAATAGTAATAAAATATCTAATGAGTAAAAAAGCTCAAGACCTTTAAAGAAGAACTAGAATCAATTCTCCTCAAAATATCGTATAAAATGCAAAGAAACATTTTCTAGTTCCTTTTATGAAGTCATTATTATCCTGAAACCAAAATCATATAAAGGTCCAACAGAAAAAGAAAATTATAGGCCAATATCTTTGATAAATAGACACAACATTTTTCAATAAAATACTTGGAGTAGAAATTCAACAACGCATAAAAAAGATTATGTGCTTCAATTGGAACAAATACAGAAACTCATAGTCAGGCAATAAACACAGAAATCTTGAAACCTACAGCTTAAAAGGAGATCTCTCTATCATATCCATCCCCTTTGAGTTAAGGGAACTCTGTGGAAGAGGATACAGAAAGAGTGGGGGAGATCAAAGAAATACAAACTGTCGAGAAGAATTAAAGGTATCACTATATGGAGACGATATGACAGTATACATTTGCAACACCAAAAATTCCATGCCAGAGAATTCTCCAGCTGATAAACAACGTCAGCAAAGTGGTCGGCTATAAAATTAACTCAAATAAATCAATAGCTTTCCTTTATACAAACGATAAACAGGCTAAGAAAGAAATTAGAGAAACAACTCTTTTCACAATAGCCACAGATGATATAAAATATCTTGGGGTAACTCTAACCAAACAAGTGAAAGATATGTATGGTAAGAACTTCAAGTCTCTCAAGTTAAGAAATTGAAGATCTCAGAAAATAGAGTTATCTCCCATGCTCACGGATTGGTAGAATTAGCATAGTAAAAATGGCCATCCTACCAAAGGCAATCTACAAATTCAATGTAATCTCCTTCAATATCCCAACACAATTTTTCAAAGACATGGAAAGAACGATTCTCAAATTCATCTGGAAAGGCAAGAAAAAAACAGAATAGCAAAAACAATTCTTAACAATAAAAGAACGCCAGGGGGAATCACTATCCATGACCTCATGCTCTACTAGAGAGAAATAGTGATTAAAAACTGCATGGTATTGGCACAGAGACAGACAGGTTGATCAATAGTATAGAATTGAAGAACCAGAAATAAAATCACAAACTTACAGAAACTTGATCTTTGACAAAGATCTCAAAAATATACAATGAAAAAAAAAGGCATCTTCAATAAATGGTGCTGGTCTAACTGGCTGTTTATATGTAGAAAAATAAAATGCAAATCAAAACAACCCTGCGATTCCATCTTGCAACAGTTAGAATGGCTAAGATAAAAACCTCAGGTGGACTGATCCCACAGCTCCCTGCACCCAAACCCCATGGGGGTAGAGAGCTAAACTCCCTGAAGTGCAGACAATCTTGAGATAGCAGGACAGACTGCCACTTCTGCCCACGTCTGCCCACATCCCTAGCCCAAGAGGAAACTGCATAGTGCCTCTGGATACAGGAATATAAAAGCAGTCAGCAGCAGAAACCTGCTGCCTTCTGCCTACACCCTGAACTGAACCAGTCACACAGTTCCCTCTACCCAAATCCCTGTGGGGGAGAGAGCTGGACCCTCAGAAGTGCTGACATTCCTGAGAGCCTCTGCTCCACTCTTAGTCCCTGCATTTCTTTTTTTTTTAAAAAAATATGTTTCTTGGATATTTTATATATTTACATTTCAAATGTTATCTCCTTTCCCCCTTCTCTCATATCCCCACCGCCTTCCCCTGCTTCTATGAGGATGCTCCCACTTCCAGTGACCCACTCCAACCTCAGTGCCCTGGCATTCCCCTATATTGGGGAAATGAGCCTTCACAGGATCAAGGGCTTTTCCACCTATTGATGCCCAAGATACAACACATAGACCATATGAAGCTCAAGAAGATGAAGACCAAAATGTGGATGCATCAGTCCTTTTTAAAAGGGGGAACAAAATACTCACAGGTGGAAATACAGGGACAAACAGTGAAGCAGAGAATTAAGGAAATACAAGGACAAAATGTGGAGCAAAGACTGAAGGAAAAACCATCCAGATACTGCCCCACCTGGGGATCCATCCCATATGCTGCCACCAAACCCAGTCACTATTGCTGATGTCAAGAAGTGCTTATTGACAGGAACCGGATATGGATGTCTCCTGAGAGGCTCTGCTAGAGACTTACTGATCCAGATTAAGGTGTGTGCAGCCAACTATTGGACTGAACACAGGGAGGAGTTAGAGAAATAACTGAAGGAGCTGAAGGGGTTTGCAACACCATAGGAAGAACAACAATATCAACCAACCAGACCCAACAGAGCTCCCAGGGACTAAACCACAAACCAATGAATACACATTGAGGGATCCATGGCTCCAGCTGGATATGTAGTGGACAATTGCCTTATCTGGCATCAATGGGATGGGAAGCTCTTGGTCCTATGAAGGCTGGATATACCAGTATACAGGAATTCTAGGGCAGCGAGGTAGGAGTGGGTGGGTGGGTAGGGGGCACCCTCATAGAAGCAGGGGGAGGGGGATCGGATTGGGGGTCTATATAGGAGAAACCGATACAGGGATAATATATAGAATGTAAAAAACTAAAATAACGGATAAAAAAAAAAGAAGGCTATACAATCAAATTGGGCAATACATTAAAAAAAGAAAGAAAGTTAGTCATAACAAAGTGGTCATAACAATAGGTAGTCACAACAATTTTTTTAAAACTAAGTCATGGTTGCCATTTCCTGGAACAGGCAGTATAAATCTCTATTACTTATGTTACAATTATGGCATAACCCAATCCTTGAGAAACAGAGAGTTAATCATAAACAAAAATGAACTTAGAATTTCTTTACTATAAAGTGACTTTTAATCCTAAGATGAAGGAAGGGTGGTTTATTACTTGACACTAGTACATCTGCTAATACCAAAGAACTGTTCTAATGTCTCCCAATCTTCAGAGCACAATGACACAGAATCACATAAGCATTCCAAAGAGTGACCTGAAATGAAGCTTGTTAGTTGACAATATAATCAAGATAAGATGCATTAGTAGAAAGACTAAGACTGGGGATAAGACTACACAACTGCAAAGGTAGTAAATACAAGAGGAAGCATATGTTGAAACCCAAATTGGGCAGAAGCAACCACCGAACACATACAGAAGTCAGTAGCTAATAAGTAGGTATTTTCTTCTGGATAGTACTCTAAGCTCTGGGTTAGAAGTGAGCTGAACTCACCTGATGTCCAGAAAGAAATTCAACTAAATAGAGAAAAAACAAACAACCAAACAACAACAACAAAAACAGACCAGGCAATCTTGTTTGGACTACTCACAGACTTTACATACTCACTAGTCTAGTTTAACATGTTTATACTCCAGATACAAACAACTGCTTTCACTACAGCAGAGTAATCACATAAGGGGAGGAGGTCTAAAATTCATCCCGACAAAGAAGAAATATTGATTAGGCGATATTTGAAGTTTTATATTAACTTTAATTTAGTATTTTTATTTTTAATTTAAATTTTGCTTTATGTCTTAATTATTTTCTTTCAGTTTTATTTTGTTTGATTAAATGTTGTTCTTAATAAGACATGCCTTGGTCACAGTGTCTGTCCACAGCAGTAAAACCCTATGACAAGAAGTATTTAGCAGTGGGGTGTGAAGAACTGGGGGTAGCCTCTAGAAAGTTCCAGATGTCAGGGAAGTGAGAGGCTCCCAGGACCCAACAGTAATTACTTTAGCTGAAATATGTAACAAAAGGGAGATAGAACCTGTAGAGGCCACTTCAAGTAGATAGGCACAGCCCCCAGTTGAGAGATGGAACCATCCACCTATCTCAAAATTATTAACCCAGAATTGTTCCTGTCTAAAGGAAATACAGGGACAAAGAGTGGAGCAGAGACTGAAGGAAAGGCCATCCAGGGACTGTCCCACATAGGGATCCATCCCATCTGCAGACACCAAACCCAGACACTATTGCTGATGCCAAGAAGTGCTTGCTGACAGGAGCCCAGTATGGCTGTTTTCTGAAAGGTTCTATGAGCAGCTGACAAGTACAGATGCAGATAATCACATTCAGCCATTGGAATGAGCCTGGGTAACCCAATGGAAGAGTTAGAAGGACTGAAGGAGCTGAAGGGGATTGCAACCCCATAGGAAGAATAATATCAACTAATTAGACTACCCAGATTTTCCAGGGACTAAAGCACCAACCAAAGAGCACACAAGGAGTGATCCATGGCTCCAAATACATATGCAGCAGAAGTTGGCCTTATCTGACATCGGTGGGAAGAGAGGTCCTTGGTCCTGTGAAGGCTTGATGCCCCAGTGTAAGGTGATGATAGAGCAGTGAGGCAGGAGTGGATGGGTGGGTAGGTGGAGGAGCACCCTCATAGAGGCAAAGGGAAGGGGGAGAATGGGGATCTGATGGAGGGTTTATGGAGGGATAACAAGGAAGGGGGATATAATTTGAAAGGTATACCAATAAAACGATTGATGATGATGATGAACCCAAAAAGGGTTCCTATTGACTACTGACTTTCTCTTCCAAATAGTAGTAGGGATCATAACTCCAAGTCACAGTTACCTATATAATACAAACAAAAACAATAAGGAAAAAGGTATTAATAGAAGTGTGATTAAATTGTTTTTATAGTTAGAAGGAAAAAATACAGATTTTGCCCAAGTCATGAGGCAAATGTCCACAATTCACAACACTAGTACAAGAAAAACTAGAAGTCTGTAGCACCAGGCAGAGTGCATAACAGACATGTATAATAAAAGTTATTAGTGAATGAATGTCTGACACTTGAAGTAGAGAGCTTAACAGATAGAGTCTGCAGGATACTTATATTCTTTTTATGTGTGATCCATGGGAATTTTGGGTTGATTTCCTGACATGACAGATTAGAGAAGCCTGGAAAGGCTCATACAGTATCGTTTAGTTTACTTTATTTGTTTTAGATTGCTTCAATTTTCAAAATGGGTGTGATTTTGAGTTTTGTGGTTATATTATTTCTCTGAGAGAGAGTGCAAGGTACAAGCTTTTCTGGTTGGCAACTAAAGGACACACTGTTTTGGAGAGAAAGGAAGGTTTTGTCTATATGCTTTTAAAAAGGGTGATTAGGCTCTGGATACCTTCCAGAGTTTTAAGATCAGATTCGATAGAGGGAGACCTCCTGAAGAACTAGATTCAAGAGATTATAACAAAAGGAATTTCATCCTAAACAGTCTGTGCAGCCCACACAGACTGATAAAATCTATACAGTTATCTTGATGATACTAAAGTTTTATTTTGAGATTTATATATTACAGAATGTGCAGCTTTGGGGAGGCTCATCATCAGAATGCTGAACTGGCCTGCTTTGACTCCGGATCAGGGACTTTCAACCCAGATTCAGTCAAGACAGACATCAGAGACTACAATAATTGTTAGTGTGATCTTCTTAATGTCACAACACCCCCATTTCCCTACCCCCTCAAAGATATCGCAATGCCTATATACAGCTTGAAGAAGTTTGCCCTAATTCCCTGAACATTGGGAGACTGGAGGTGGTTATTTTAAGGTTGTTCTTTCTGGAGAATTTAGAAATGGTCATAATTTAATGGAGTAATTAGCTCAAATTGATTGTATGGCCCATAATCTCATTTGGTAGAAATCCTTATATTTGTTACTAAGCTGAAGTTATAATCTTTTACATTGGTACAGAATTTATTAATACAAGTTTAAGATTTCATCGGAATGAATTTCTTATTGAGTTAAAATTGGGATTAATATTGTTACTTGTACATTGGCATTGTGCCTATATAACACATTTAAGAATACAAGGCTTAGACACAGTCCTTTAACTGCTACTAAAAAACTAATCTGATATGATTAAACATAGGGATTAAGGGTTAGATAGCAAATTCATGGCTCTGAGTTTACTGTTAAGGTGTTTTCAAGATAATTTATTAAGAGTAGTTAATGGACTACAGGCCAGATTACTTTACATAAATAGATGGTTTTCAAAAATGTCAGAAATTTAAAAACTGTGACATTTAATGTTATTTATCATTTGCTGAGACGTATGTACTCCTAACAGCTACACTTTGGTGGGTTCAAAGAAGAAATTGAGCATCTCTACCTCCAGGTAGGGTAATACATTGGGGCTAGGTAGCCACTGGGCAGAAACTGTTGATTTCATCTATAGACAAAAAAAAATACTGGCCAAAAAAGAACACACTTGCAGAATAGTCGACTGATAATCTCTGCCAAGTCAGAATAATAAGTCCTTAAAAATTCTGTTACAAAGTTTTGCCTGATGATACTGGGCCAGAAGACTAAAAATTGATGTTCTTATATGTTGCTAACAGGGGACTGTACTGATAGACAGTTACTTCTTCAACTTGTCTCAGTTCAGGAAACTACGCTAGGCTTCCTATATTTTTAGATAGTAATGGTCATTCTCAGATTTCTGATGGGGTTGAACAACCCCATAGCTTACCCAGGCTATTTAACATTGAGAATACATATTTACTTGGCTAGTTTTCAGATAGTATACAAGCTAGCCAAGACATAACACATCAATTTTAATCCTTAAGCTAAAATAGATTGTAAAGGGCAATATTTAATTGGCAAAAGTGATTAACTGGATATTAGATGTATTTTATATTTTGTAAATTACAAAATGGTAATAGCCACGCTCAGCTTACATTTGAGAGAAAAGTTCTATTTTTAATTAGACAGAAATAGTGAAGTCTGGATAGTTGCCTTTATTTAGGTGAGGGCTGGCACAGGATAGGGCAGGGCCTGTGATTGGGAAGTGACAAAGTAGGGTGGGGACAGAGTTTTTGTAAGGGGGAAGAGAGGAGAAAGAGGAGAAGAACCAAGACGGAGGCAGAGAAGGATGACCCAAGTCCATGTGGCCTAAAATGGCCATAGGTAGTTGTGAATATTACTTTTTATTTTCTTTTTTATTTTCTTGGATATTTTACGTATTTACATTTCAAATGTTATCCCCTTTGCCACCCTCTCCCGTAACCCTCCCCCTGCTTCTATGAGGATGCACCCAGTCCAACCTCAACACCCTGGCATTACCTTACATTGGGGAAATGAGCCTTCACAGGACCCAAGGGCATTTCCTCATATTGGGGCTGGACAATGCCACCCTCTGCTACATACGTGGCTGGAGTCATGGGTCCCTCTATATGTATTCATTGGTTGGTCATTTAGTTCCTGGGACCTCTGGTTGGGTCTGGTTGTTAATATTGTTTTTCTTCCTATGGTGTTACAACGCCACTTCAGCTCCTTCGGTCTTTTCTCTAACTCCTCCATTGGGGTCCTTGTGCTTAGTCCAATGGATAGCTACAAACATCCTCATCTGTATCATTAGGGTTCTGGCAGACCCCTATATCTGGCTTCTTGGCATCAGCAATAGTGATTGGGTTTGGTGGCTGCATATGGAATGGGTCCATTTTCAACAAATAGTACTGGAACAACTGGAGGTCAGCATGTAAAAGAATGCAAATTGACCCATACTTATTTCCTTGTACATTTCAAATCCAAGCGGATCAATGACCTCCACATAAAACCAGATACACTGAAACGAAAAGAAGAGAAAGTGGGGAAAAGCCTTGAACACATGGGTAGAGGGGAAAAATTTCCTAGACAGAACACCAGTGGCTTATGCTCTAAGATCAAGAATCAACAAATGGAACCTCTTAAAATTATAAAGCTTCTGTAAGGCAAAGGACATTGTCAATAGGTCAAAATAGCAACCAACAGATTAAAAAATGTTTTTACCAATGCTAACCGATAGAGAGCTAATATCTAATATATACAAAGAACTCAAGAAGTTAGACTCCAGAGAATCAAATTAATCCTATTTTTAAAAAGGGGGTACAGAGCTAATCAAGGAATTCTCAACTGAGGAATGCCAAATGGCTGAGAAGCACCTAAAGAAATGTTCAACATCCTTAGTCATCAGGGAAATGCAAATAAAAACAACACCGAGATTCCACCTCACACTAGACAGAATGGTTAACTCAAAAACTCAGGTGACAGCAGATGCTGGTGAGGATGTGGAGAAAGAGGAACACTCCTCCATTGTTGGTGGGATTGCAAGCTGGTACAAACACTCTGGAAATCAGTCTGGTGGTTCCTCAGAAAATTGGACATAGTACTACCTGAGAACCCAGCTATATCACTTTTGGGAATACACCCAAAAGATGCTCCAACATATAACAAGAACACATGCTCCACTATGTTCATAGCAGCCTTAAATAAATATAATAGCCAGAAGCTGTAAAGAACCCAGATGTCCTTCAGCAGAGGAATGGATACAGAAAATGTGGTACATTTACATAATAGAGTACCACTCAGCTATTAAAAACAATGACTACATGAAATTCTTAGGCAAATGGATGGAACTAGAAAATATCATCCTGAGTGGTGTAACCCAATCACAAAAAAATCACACGTGGTATACACTCACTGATAAGTGGATATGAGCTTAAAACCTTGGAATACCTAAGAAAAAATTACAAATCATATGAAGCCTAAGAAGAAGGAAGACCAAAATGTGAATGCTTCGTTCCTTCTTAGATGGGAGAACAAAATACTCATAGGAGGAAATACAGGGGCAAAGAGTAGAGCAGGGACTGAAGAAAAGGTCATGAATATTTCTTAAGGGATGGATTTTTATAGGTCAATTTATCTTATTTAGGTGGATGGTTTATATCATTATCAATTGGTTGTGAGTTTATTGTGTGTAAGTTTGGTGGAGTATAAATTTACTTAGATAAATTACTGAGATAAATCTGATTGCTAAATTACAAGCTTATTGAGTCTTGATTTAATGGGTTGCTGGGAGTTGATACTATAACCACAGGGGGCAGATGCTGGGAATGTGAGCAGAGTTCTGAGACAGAGAGACAAGGAGGGCCACCGCTGGGACCAGAGAATAGCTAGAGATAGTGTGGCATGGTGCCCTAGTATAGCCTGCTGCTGAGATGAATATTTCCTGCTAATGCCATATGGATCAAAGACACTGACTAGCAAGGGTTTGTAGATAATTTTAATATTTACTGCAACAGAAAGTCATATCCCCCAATAGATGTATTAATAGAAATAAAGCCATGAAAAAATGCACCAACATAATGACACTTAAAAGCTGAAACCTCTCCGAAACTGAAACCAAAGTTAATGTAATAACTGAAATGAGAAAGAATTCCCCATCCTACATTTAAAAGTAGTCAATGATTTTTTTTTGTTTGTTTTTTTATTAACTTGAGTATTTCTTTTTTTTTTTTTTTTTTTTTTTGGTTCTTTTTTTTGAGAGCTGGGGACCGAACCAAGGGCCTTGCGCTTCCTAGGTAAGCGCTCTACCACTGAGCTAAATCCCCAGCCCCGAGTATTTCTTATATACATTTCCAGTGTTATTCCCTTTCCCGGTATCCGGGCAAACATCCCCCCCCCTCCCCTTCCTTATGGGTGTTCCCCTCCCAAACCTCCCCCCATTGCCGCCCTCCCCCCACCAGTCTAGTTCACTGGGGGTTCAGTCTTAGCAGGACCCAGGGCTTCTCCTTCCACTGGTGCTCTTACTAGGATATTCATTGCTACCTATGAGGTCAGAGTGCAGGGTCAGTCCATGTATAGTCTTTAGGTAGTGGCTTAGACCCTGGAAGCTCTGGTTGCTTAGCATTGTTGTACATATGGGGTCTCGAGCCCCTTCAAGATCTTCCAGTTCTTTCTCTGATTCCTTCAACGGGGGTCCTATTCTCAGTTCAGTGGTTTGCTGCTGGCATTCGCCTCTGTATTTGCTGTATTCTGGCTGTGTCTCTCAGGAGCGATCTACATCCGGCTCCTGTCAGTCTACACTTCTTTGCTTCATCCATCTTGTCTAATTGGGTGGCTTTATATGTATGGGCCACATGTGGGGCAGGCTCTGAATGGGTGGTCCTTCAGTCTCTGTTTTAATCTTTGCCTCTCTCTTCCCTGCCAAGGGTATTCTTGTACCCCTTTTAAAGAAGGAGTGAAGCATTCACATTTTGATCATCTGTCTTGAGTTTCATTTGTTCTAGGCATCTAGGGTAATTCAAGCATTTGGGCTAATAGCCACTTATCAATGAGTGCATACCATGTATGTCTTTCTGTGATTGGGTTAGCTCACTCAGGATGATATTTTCCAGTTCCAACCATTTGCCTACGAATTTCATAAAGTCATTGTTTTTGATAGCTGAGTAATATTCCATTGTGGAGATGTACCACATTTTCTGTATCCATTCCTCTGTTGAAGGGCATCTGGGTTCTTTCCAGCTTCTGGCTATTATAAATAAGGCTGCAATGAACATAGTGGAGCACGTGTCTTTTTTATATGTGGGGCATCTTTTGGGTATATGCCCAAGAGAGGTATAGCTGGATCCTCAGGCAGTTCAATGTCCAATTTTCTGAGGATCCTCCAGACTGATTTCCAGAATGGTTGTACCAGTTTGCAATCCCACCAACAATGGAGGAGTGTTCCTCTTTCTCCACATCCTCGCCAGCATCTGCTGTCCCCTGAGTTTTTGATCATAACCATTCTCACTGGTGTGAGGTGAAATCTCAGGGTTGTTTGATTTGCATTTCCCTTATGACTAAAGATGTTGAACATTTCTTTAGGTGTTTCTCAGCCATTTGGCATTCCTCAGCTGTGAATTCTTTGTTTAGCTCTGAACCCCATTTTTTAATAGGGTTATTTGTTTCCCTGCGGTCTAACTTCTTGAGTTCTTTGTATATTTTGGATATAAGGCCTCTGTCGTAGGATTGTTAAAGATCTTTTCCCAATCTGTTGGTTGCCGTTTTGTCCTAACCACAGTGTCCTTTGCCTTACAGAAGCTTTGCAGTTTTATGAGATCCCATTTGTCGATTCTTGATCTTAGAGCATAAGCCATTGGTGTTTTGTTCAAGAAATTTTTTCCAGTGCCCATGTGTTCCAGATGCTTCCCTAGTTTTTCTTCTATTAGTTTGAGTGTGTCTGGTTTGATGTGGAGGTCCTTGATCCACTTGGACTTAAGCTTTGTACAGGGTGATAAGCATGGATCGATCTGCATTCTTCTACATGTTGCCCTCCAGTTGAACCAGCACCATTTGCTGAAAATGCTATCTTTTTTCCATTTGATGGTTTTGGCTCCTCTGTCAAAAATCAAGTGACCATAGGTGTGTGGGTTCATTTCTGGGTCTTCAATTCTATTCCATTGGTCTATCTGTCTGTCTCTGTACCAATACCATGCAGTTTTTATCACTATTGCTCTGTAATACTGCTTGAGTTCAGAGATAGTGATTCCCCCTGAAGTCCTTTTATTGTTGAGGATAGCTTTAGCTATCCTGGGTTTTTTGTTATTCCAGATGAATTTGCAAATTGATCTGTCTAACTCTTTGAAGAAATGGATTGGTATTTTGATGGGGATTGCATTGAATCTGTAGATTGCTTTTGGTAAAATGGCCATTTTTACTATATTAATCCTGCCAATCCATGAGCATGGGAGATCTTTCCATCTTCTGAGGTCTTCTTCAATTTCTTTCTTCAGTGTCTTGAAGTTCTTATGGTACAGATCTTTTACTTGCTTTGTTAAAGTCACACCGAGGTACTTTATATTATTTGGGTCTATTATGAAGGGTGTCGTTTCCCTAATTTCTTTCTCGCCTTGTTTCTCTTTTGTATAGAGGAAGGCAACTGATTTATTTGAGTTAATTTTATACCCAGCCACTTTGCTGAAGTTGTCTATCAGCTTTAATATTTCTCTGGTGGAACTTTTGGGATCACTTAAATATACTATCATATCATCTGCAAATAGTGATATTTTGACTTCTTCTTTTCCACACTGTATCCCCTTGACCTCCTTTTGTTGTCTGATTGCTCTGGCTAGAACTTCAAGAACTATATTGAATAAGTAGGGAGAGAGTGGGCAGCCTTGGCTAGTCCCTGATTTTAGTGGGATTGCTTCATGTTTCTCTCCATTTAGTTTAATGTTAGCAACTGGTTTGCTGTATATGGCTTTTACTATGTTCAGGTATGGGCCTTGAATTCCTAGTCTTTCCAGGACTTTTATCATGAAGGGGTGTTGAATTTTGTCAAATGCTTTCTCAGCATCTAATGAAATGATCATGTGGTTTTGTTCTTTCAGTTTGTTTATATAATGGATCACGTTGATGGTTTTCCATATATTAAACCATCCCTGCCTGCCTGGGATGAAGCCTACTTGGTCATGGTGGATGATTGTTTTGATGTGCTCTTGGATTCAGTTCGCCAGAATTTTGTTGAGTATTTTTGCGTCGATATTCATAAGGGAAATTGGTCTGAAGTTCTCTTTCTTTTTTATGTCTTTGTGTGGTTTAGGTATACGAGTAATTGTGGCTTCGTAGAAGGTATTCGGTAGTGATCCATCTGTTTCAATTTTGTGGAATAGTTTGGATAATATTGCTATGAGGTCTTCTATGAAGGTTTGATAGAATTCTGCACTAAACCCGTCTGGACCTGGGCTCCTTTTGGTTGGGAGACCTTTAATGACTGCTTCTATTTCCTTAGGAGTTATGGGGTTGTTTAACTGGTTTATCTGTTCCTGATTTAACTTCGGTACCTGGTATCTGTCTAGGAAATTGTCCATTTCCTGAAGATTTTCAAGTTTTGTTGAATATAGGTTTTTATAGTAAGATCTGATGATTTTTTGAATTTCCTCTGGATCTGTTGTTATGTCTCCCTTTTCTTTTTTTTTTCCCCTTTTCATTTCTGATTTTGTTAATTTGGACACACTCTCTGTGTCCTCTCATTAGTCTGGCTAAGGGTTTATCTATCTTGTTGATTTTCTCAAAGAACCAACTTTTGGTTCTGTTGACTCTTTCTATGGTCCTTTTTGTTTATACTTGTTTGATTTCCGCTCTGAGTTTGATTATTTCCTGCCTTCTACTCCTCCTGGTGTATTTGCTTCTTTTTGTTCTAGAGCTTTTAGGTGTGCTGTCAAGCTGCTTACATATGCCCTTTCCTGTTTCTTTCTGCAGGCACTCAGCACTATGAGTTTTCCTCTTAGCACAGCTTTCATTGTGTCCCATAAGTTTGGGTATGTTGTACCTTTATTTTCATTAAATTCTAAAAAGTTTTTAATTTCTTTCTTTATTTCTTCATTGACCAGGTTATCATTGAGTAGAGCATTGTTCAATTTCCAAGTATATGTGGGCATTCTTCCTTGATTGTTATTGAAGACCAGTTTAAGCCGTGGTGGTCCGATAGCACGCATGGGATTATTTCTATCTTTCTGTACCTGTTGAGGCCCGTTTTTTGACCAATTATATGGTCAATTTTGGAGAAAGTACCATGAGGAGCTGAGAAGAAGGTATATCCTTTTGCTTTAGGATAGAATGTTCTATAAATATCCGTTAAGTCCATTTGGCTCATGACTTCTCTTAGTCTGTCTACGTCTCTGTTTAATTTCTGTTTCCATGATCTGTCCATTGATGAGAGTGGGGTGTTGAAATCTCCCACTATTATTGTGTGAGGTGCAATGTGTGTTTTGAGCTTTAGTAAGGTTTCTTTTACATATGTAGGTGCCCTTGTATTTGGGGCATAGATATTTAGGATTGAGAGTTCATCTTGATGGATTTTTTTTTTGATGAATATGAAGTGTCCTTCCTTATCTTTTTTGATGACTTTTAGTTGAAAATTGATTTTATTTGATATTGGAATGGCTACTCCAGCTTGCTTCTTCCAACCATTTGCTTGGAAAGTTGTTTTCCAGCCTTTCACTCTGAGGTAATGTCTGTCTTTGTCTCTGAGGTGTGTTTCCTGTAGGCAGCAGAATGCAGGGTCCTCGTTACGTATCCAGTTTGTTAATCTATGTTTTTTTATTGGGGAGTTGAGGCCATTGATGTTGAGAGACATTAAGGAATAGTGATTATTGCTTCCCGTTATATTCATATTTGGATGTGAGGTTATGTTTGTGTGCTTTCATTCTCTTTGTTTTGTTGCCAAGACGATTAGTTTCTTGCTTCTTCTAGGGTATAGCTTGCCTCCTTATGTTGGGCTTTACCATTTATTATTCTTTGTAGTGCTGGATTTGTAGAAAGATATTGTGTAAATTTGGTTTTGTCACGGAATATCTTGGTTTCTCCATCTATGTTAATTGAGAGTTTTGCAGGATACAGTAACCTGGGCTGGCATTTGTGTTCTCTTAGGGTCTGTATGACATCAGTCCAGGATCTTCTGGCCTTTGTAGTTTCTGGCGAGAAGTCTGGTGTGATTCTGATAGGTCTCCCTTTATATGTTACTTGACCTTTTTCCCTTACTGCTTTTAATATTCTTTCTTTATTTTGTGCGTTTGGTGTTTTGACTATTATATGACGGGATGTGTTTCTTTTCTGGTCCAATCTATTTGGAGTTCTGTAGGCTTCTTGTATGCCTATGGGTATCTCTTTTTTTAGGTTAGGGAAGTTTTCTTCTATGATTTTGTTGAAGATATTTACTGGTCCTTTGAGCTGGGAGTCTTCACTCCCTTCTATACCTATTATCCTTAGGTTTGATCTTCTCATTGAGTCCTGGATTTCCTGTATGTTTTGGACCAGTAGCTTTTTCCGTTTTACATTATCTTTGACAGTTGAGTCAATGATTTCTATGGAATCTTCTGCTCCTGAGATTCTCTCTTCCATCTCTTGTATTCTGTTGGTGAAGCTTGTATCTACAGCTCCTTGTCTCTTCTTTTGGTTTTCTATATCCAGGGTTGTTTCCATGTGTCCTTTCTTGATTGCTTCTATTTCCATTTTTAATTCCTTCAACTGTTTGATTGTGTTTTCCTGGAATTCTTTCAGGGATTTTTGCGGTTCCTCTCTGTAGGCTTCTACTTGTTCTCTAAGGGAGTTCTTCACGTCTTTCTTGAAGTCCTCCAGCATCATGATCAAATATGATTTTGAAACTATATCTTGCTTTTCTGGTGTGTTTGGATATTCCATGTTTGTTTTGGTGGGAGAATTGGGCTCCGATGATGGCATGTAGTCTTGGTTTCTGTTGCTTTGGTTCCTGCGCTTGCCTCTCGCCATCAGATTATCTCTAGTGTTACTTTGTTCTGCTATTTCTGACTGTGGCTAGACTGTCCTATAAGCCTGTGTGTCAGGAGTGCTGTAGACCTGTTTTCCTCTCTTTCAGTCAGTTATGGGGACAGAGTGTTCTGCTTTCGGGCGTGTAGTTTTTCCTCTCTACAGGTCTTCAGCTGTTCCTGTGGGCCTGTGTCTTGAGTTCACCAGGCAGCTTTCTTGCAGCAGAAAAGTTGGTCTTACCTGTGGTCCCGAGGCTCACATTCGCTTGTGGGGTGCTGCCCACGGGCTCTCTGCAGCGGCAGCAACCAGGAAGACCTGTGCCGCCCCTTCCGGGAGCTTCAGTGCACCAGGGTTCCAGATGGCCTTTGGTGTTTTCCTCTGGCGTCCGAGATGTATGCACAGAGAGCAGTCTCTTCTGGTTTCCCAGGCTTGGCTGCCTCTCTGAAGGTTTAGCTCTCCCTCCCACGGGATTTGGGTGCAGAGAACTGTTTATCCGGTCTGTTTCCCTCAGGTTCCGACAGTGTCTCAGGCAGGTGTCCTGCCGCTCCTGGGCCCTCCCCCATGGGAGCCCAGAGGCCTTATACAGTTTCCTCTTGGGCCAGGGATGTGGGCAGGGGTGGGCAGTGTTGGTGGTCTCTTCCGCTCTGCAGCCTCAGGAGTGCCCACCTGACCAGGCGGTGAGGCCTCTTTCCCAAGGGGTCTGGGAGCAGAGAGCTGCTGCGGGTCGGGATCCGCGGGCGTGGGACCTCCGGTAAACACAGGACGTGCCCGGTCCTAGATGAACTCTGCCTCTGTGTGTCCCGATCTCACCAGGCAGCTCTTTTGCAGCAGACAAGTTGGTCTTACCTGTGGTCCCGAGGCTCAAGTTTGCTCGCGGGGTGCTGCCCACGGGCTCTCTGCGGTGGCAGCAACCAGGAAGACCTGTGCCGCCCCTTCCGGGAGCTTCAGTGCACCCGTCAATGATTTAAAAGATATTTCAAATAAGTAGATCAAAGAAGTGAAGGAAATTATTCAGAATTTAAATGAGAAAGTTACGAAAATAGATAAGAATTTCATTGACATGGAGGAACTACTAATAAAAAAAATAGCCAATCAATAATTTTTTAAAGTTTTCCAGATTTATGTAGTCTACAGTGCTCTCCATCTCTTCTACCATTTAGTTTTTTTTTTTTTTATTAACTTGAGTATTTCTTATATACATTTCGAGTGTTATTCCCTTTCCCGGTTTCCAGGCAAACATCCCCCTCCCCCCTCCCCTTCCTTATGGGTGTTCCCCTCCCAACCCTCCCCCCATTGCCGCCCTCCCCCCATAGACTAGTTCACTGGGGGTTCATTCTTAGCAGGACCCAGGGCTTCCCCTTCCACTGGTGCTCTTACTAGGATATTCATTGCTACCTATGGGGTCAGAGTCCACTACCATTTAGTTTTTTTTGGTGAGTTCTCTTAGACCTGCCTCTGACATCAACCTGAGCTCTTCCTTGCAGTTCACCTCTATCATCTTGGGACTTTGCCTCTTGGTAGAGATCCAGGTTCCTCCTTGCTCTTCCTCACTCACCCTCTCAGTCACTGCTCTTAGACCACTTCCATTTCTTTATGACTCCTTCCTGACCTACAGAACCAGTTTCTACCAATAACCTCCCAAAATCCACACATGGCTGGGACCCAGATAGCCTTCCATTGCCTTCTTTCCCATCCTTCGTTCTTTTCTTTCTAGGTTACACCCAAATCTGGCTGCAGCAGCTGGCCTTAGCACCTCCTCTCACTCTACCTCCATTCTCCTCAGACTTGCTGCCATGCTTGGCCAAACACAAGGTACCACTAATTCTGCCTCTGCTACTTATGGTGGAGATAGAGCTCATGTCCTACTTAAGATATTTCCAGGCTCAATCTTCGTCTGCCTGTAACCATTCCACCCACTGAATCCTTTAGGAAGACTCTTTAGAAGATGATCCAGAGTTCCAATTGATAATTTAGATCTGCATCTAGAGTTAGAACCCTAAAACCCAGAATAGCCCCAAGACTGAAAAACCACATGTCATTTTTATAATCAAAAACCTGTCAGATTGTTGTAAATGAAAACAAAAAATATATTCACATTAAGAAACGTTACAAACACTGCAAAAACACAACCATAAACAATGAACATAATGTACTTACTACAATTAACATTCCCAAAGAACAGCATTTTAAATGAAGCACAAGGGCAAGGAAGTAAATAAAACTGATTATGATTATGTTCAAGGACATTAAAGAGGGTATAAATAAATGTCTCAATGAAGACCATGAAGAGACAATCAGTTCAGTGAAATAACAAAAACAATTCAAGATAAGAAAGTAGAATTTAATGAAAAAATAGAAAGAGTAACAAATAGCCAACCTGAAATAAAACTCAAAATGAAAACTCTAACTCAAGCAAAACACTCAATAGTAAATTGCAGCAAGAGATTAAAAGATATGGAAGAAGTTTAAACTGAGTTAAGTTCAGTTTAACAAAACTATAAAAGGCAGATCTTCCTGGTTGCTGCCCCTGGCGGAGAGCTCATAAGCAACACCCCACAAGCAAACTAGAGCCTCGGGACCAAAGGTAAGACAAACCTTCCTGCTCCAAGCTACCTGCCTGGTGAACTCAGGACACACAGAGGCAAAATTCCTCTAGGACCGGACACTTCCGGTTTTTAGCGGGATTCCCAAACTCACAGATCCCTGCTGGCAGCTCACTGCTCCCAAACCCCGTGGGAGAGAGAGCTCACCGCCCAGACAGGTGGGCACTTCAGAGCAGAAGAGACCACCAACACTGCCCACCCCTGCCCACATCCCTGGCCCAAGAGGAAACTGTATATGGCCTCTGGGTTCCTGGAGATAAGCGCACAGGAGCAGCAGGTCCCCTGAGTCTGAGACACCACCAGAACCTGAAGGGACCGACCAGATAAACAGTTCTCTGCACCCAAATCCCATGGGAGGGAGAGCTAAACCTTCAGAGAGGCAGACACGCCTGGGAAACCAGAAGAGACTACACTCTGCCCACATTACTGATTCCTGAGGAAAAGACCAAACACCATATGGAACCCTGGTGCATGAAAGCTCCTGGAAAGGGCGGCGCAGATCTTCCTGGTTTCTGCCCCCACAGAGAGCTCATAAGCAACACCCCATGAGCAAACTTGAGCCTTGGGACCACAGGTAAGACAAACCTTCCTGCTGCAAGCGACCTGCTTGGTGAACTCAAGACACAGGCCCACAGGAACAGCTGGAGACCTGTAGATAGGAAAAACTGCATGCCCGAAAGCAGAACACTCTGTTCTGTATCTGCTGAAAGAAAGCAGGAAAAGAGGTCTACAGCACTCCTGACACACAAGCTTATAGGACAGTCTAGCCACTGCCAGAAATAGCAGAACAAAGTAACACTAGAGATAATCTGATGGTGAGAGGCAAGCGCAGGAACCCAAACAACAGAAACCAAGACTACATGGCATCATTGGAGCCCAATTCTCCCACCAAAGCAAACACAGAATATTCAAACACACCAGAAAAGCAAGATCTAGTTTCAAAATCATATTTGATCATGATGCTGGAGGACTTCAAGAAAGACATGAAGAAGTCCCTTAGAGAAACACAGGAAAACACAAATAAACAAGTAGAAGCCTACAGAGAGGAATCACAAAAATCCCTGAAAGAATTCCAGGAAAACACAATCAAACAGTTGAAGGAAATAAAGATGAAAATAGAAGCAATCAGGAAAGAACACATGGAAACAACCCTGGATATAGAAAACCAAAGGAAGAGACAAGGAGCTGTAGATACAAGCTTCACCAACAGAATACAAGAGATAGAAGAGAGAATCTCAGGAGCAGAAGATTCCATAGATATCATCGACTCAACTGTCAAAGATAATGTAAAGCAGAAAAAGTTACTGGTTCAAAACATATAGGAAATCCAGGACTCAATGAGAAGATGACACCTAAGGATAATAGGTATAGAAGAGAGTGAAGACTCCCAGCTCAAAGGAACAGTAAATATCTTCAACAAAATCATAGAAGAAAACTTCCCTAACCTAAAGAAAGAGATACCCATAAGCATACAAGAAGCATACAGAACTCCAAATAGATTGGACCAGAAAAGCAATTCCTCCCATCACATAATAGTCAAACACCAAATGCACAAAATAAAGAAAGAATATTAAAAGCAGTAAGGGAAAAAGGTCAAGTAACATATAAAGGGAGACCTATCAGAATCAAACCAGACTTTTCGCCAGAGACTATGAAAGCCAGAAGATCCTGGACAGATGTCATATAGACCTTATGAGAACACAAATGCCAGCCCAAGTTACTATATCCTGCAAAACTCTCAATTAACATAGATGGAGAAACCAAGATATTCCATGACAAAACCAAATTTACACAATATCTTTCTACAAATCCAGCACTACAAAGGATAATAAATGGTAAAGCCCAACATAAGGAGGCAAGCTACACCCTAGAAAAAGCAAGAAAGTAATCGTCTTGGCAACAAAACAAAGAGAAGAAAAGCACACAAACATAACCTCACATCCAAATATGAATATAACAGGAAGCAATAATCACTATTCCTTAATATCTCTCAACATCAATGGCCTCAACTCCCCAATAAAAAGACATAGATTAACAAACTGGATATGCAACGAGGACCCTGCATTCTCCTGCCTACAGGAAACACATCTCAGAGGCAAAGACAGACACTACCTCAGAGTGAAAGGCTGGAAAACAACTTTCCAAGCAAATGGTTGGAAGAAGCAAGCTGGAGTAGCCATACTAATATCAAATAAAATCAATTTTCAACTAAAAGTCATCAAAAAAGATAAGGAAGGACACTTCATATTCATCAAAGGAAAAATCCACCAAGAAGAACTCTCAATCCTAAATATCTATGCCGCAAATACAAGGGCACCTACATACGTAAAAAAAAAACCTCAAAACACTCATTGCACCTCACACAATAATAGTAGGAGATTTCAACACCCCACTCTCATCAATGGACAGATCGTGGAAACAGAAATTAAACAGAGACGTAGACAGACTAAGAGAAGTCATGAGCCAAATGGACTTAACAGATATTTATAGAACATTCTATCCTAAAGCAAAAGGATGAACATTCTTCTCAGCTCCTCATGGTACTTTCTCCAAAATTGACCATATAATTGGTCAAAAAACGGGCCTCAACAGGTACAGAAAGATAGAAATAATACCATGCGTGCTATCAGACCACCACGTCCTAAAGCGGGTCTTTAATAAAAATAAGGGAAGAACACACACATATACGTGGAAGTTGAAAAAAGCTCTACTCAACGATAACCTGGTCAAGGAAGGAATAAAGAAAGAAACTAAAGATTTCTTAGAATTTAATGTAACTGAAGATACAACATACTCAAACTTATGGAACACAATGAAAGCTGTGCTAAGAGGAAACTCATAGCTCTGAATGCCTGGAGAAAGAAACAGGAAAGAGCATATGTCAGCAGCTTGACAGCACACCTAAAAGCTCTAGAACAAAAAGAAGAAAATATACCCAGGAGGAGTAGAAGACAGGAAATAATCAAACTCAGAGCTACTCAAACTAAGTATAAACAAAAAAGACCATAGAAAGAATCAACAGAACCAAAAGTTGGTTGTTTGAGAAAATCAACAAGATAGATAAACCATTAGCCAGACTAACGAGAGGACACAGAGAGTTTGTCCAAATTAACAAGAACAGAAATGAAAAGGGAGACATAACTACAGAATCAGAGGAAATTCAAAAAATCATCAGATCTTACTAAAAAGCCTATATTCAACAAAACTTGAAAATCTGCAGGAAATGGACAATTTCCTAGACACATACCAGGTACCAAAGTTAAATCAGGAACAGACAAACCAGTTAAACAACCCCATAACTCCTAAGGAAATAGAAGCAGACATTAAAGGTCTCCCAACCAAAAAGAGCCCAGGTCCAGAAAAGTTTAGTGCAGAATTCTATCAGACCTTCATAGAAGACCTCATACCAATACAATCCAAACTATTCCACAAAATTGAAACAGATGGAGCACTACCAAATTCCTTGTATGAAGCCACAATTACTCTTATACCTAAACCACACAAAGACCCAACAAAGAAAGAGAACTTCAGAGCAGTTTCCATTATGAATATTGACGCAAACATACTCAATAAAATTCTGGCAAACCGAATCCAAAAGCACATCAAAGAAATCATCCACTATGATCAAGTAGGCTTCATCCCACGCATACAGGGATGGTTTAATATATGGAAAACCATCAACGTGATCCATTATATAAACAAACTGAAAGAACACAACCACATGATCATTTCATTAGATGCTGAGAAAGCATTTGACAAAATTCAATACCCCTTCATGATAAAAGTCCTGGAAAGAATAGGAATTCAAGGCCCATACCTAAACATAGTAAAAGCCATATACAGCAAACCAGTTGCTAACATTAAACTAAATGGAGAGAAAGTTGAAGCAATCCCACTAAAATCAGGGACTAGACAAGGCTGCCCACTCTCTCCCTACTTATTCAATATAGTTCTTGAAGTTCTAGCCAGAGCAATCAGACAACAAAAGGAGGTCAAGGGGATACAGTGTGGAAAAGAAGTCAAAATATCACTATTTGCAGATGATATGATAGTATATTTAAGTGATCCCAAAAGTTCCACCAGAGAACTACTAAAGCTGACAAACAACTTCAGCAAAGTGCCTGGGTATAAAATTAACTCAAATAAATCAGTAGCCTTCCTCTACACAAAAGAGAAACAAGCCGAAAAAGAAATTAGGGAAACGACACCCTTCATAATAGACCCAAACAATATAAAGTACCTCGGTGTGACTTTAACCAAGCAAGTAAAAGATCTGTACAATAAGAACTTCAAGACTCTGAAGAAAGAAATTGAAGAAGACCTCAGAAGATGGAAAGATCTCCCATGCTCATGGATTGGCAGGATTAATATAGTAAAAATTGCCATTTTACCAAAAGCGATCTACAGATTCAATGCAATCCCCATCAAAATACCCATCCATTTCTTCAAAGAGTTAGACAGAACAATTTGAAAATTCATCTGGAATAACAGAAAACCCAGGATAGCTAAAACTATCCTCAACAATAAGAGGACATCAGGGGGAATCACTATTCCTGAAATTAAGCAGTATTACAGAGCAATTGTGATAAAAACTGCATGGTATTGGTACAGAGACAGACAGATAGACCAATGGAACAGAATTGAAGGCCCAGAAATGAACCCACACACCTATGGGCACTTCATTTTTGACAAAGGAGCCAAAACCATCCAATGGAAAAAAGATAGCATTTTCAGCAAATGGTTCGGGTTCAAATAGAGGTCAACATGTAGAAGAATGCAGATCGAACCATGCTTATCACCCTGTACAAAGCTTAAGTCCAAGTGGATCAAGGACCTCCACATCAAACCAGATACACTCAAACTAGTAGAAGAAAAACTAGGGCAGCATCTCGAACACATGGGCACTGGAAAAAATTTCTTGAACAAAACACCAATGGCTTATGCTCTAAGATCAAGAATCGACAAATGGGATCTCATAAAACTGCAAAGCTTCTTTAAGGCAAAGGATATTGTGGTTAGGACAAAAAGGCAACCAACAGATTGGGAAAAGATCTTTACCAATCCTACTACAGATAGAGGCCTTATATCTCAAATATACAAAGAACTCAAGAAGTTAGACCGCAAGGAGACAAATAACCCTATTAAAAAATGGGGTTCAGAGCTAAACAAAGAATTCACAGCTGAGCAATGCCGAATGGCTGAGAAACACCTAAAGAAATTTTCAACATCTTTAGTCATAAGGGAAATGCAAATCAAAACAACCCTGAGATTTCACCTCACACCAGTGAGAATTGCTAATATCAAAAACTCTGGTGACAGCAAATGCTGTGGAGGATGTGGAGAAAGAGGAACACTCCTCCATTGTTGGTGGGATTGCAGACTGGTACAACCATTCTGGAAATCAGTCTGGAGGTTCCTCAGAAAATTGGACACTGAACTGCCTGAGCATCCAGCTATACCTCTCTTGGGCATATACCCAAAAGATGCCCCAACATATAAAAAAAGTCACGTGCTCCACTATGTTCATCACAGCCTTATTCATAATAGCCAGAAGCTGGAAAGAACCTAGATGCCCTTCAACAGAGGAATGGATACAGAAAATGTGGTACATCTCCACAATGGAATATTACTCAGCTACCAAAAACAATGACTTTATGAAATTCATAGGCAAATGGTTGGCACTGGAAAATATCATCCTGTGTGAGGTAATCCAATCACAGAAAAACACACATGGTATGCACTCATTGATAAGTGGCTATTAGCCCAAATTCTTGAATCACCCTAGATGCCTAGAACACATGAAACTCAAGACGGATGATCAAAATGTGAATGCTTCACTCCTTCTTTAAAAGGGAATAAGAATACTTTTGGCAGGGAATAGAGAGGCAAAGATTAAAACAGACACAGAAGGAACACCCATTCAGAGCCTGCCCCACTTGTGGCCCATACATATACAGCCACCCAATTAGACAAGGTGGATGAAGCAAAGAAGTGCAGGCAGACAGGAACCGTATGTAGATCTCTCCTGAGAGACACAGCCAGAATATGGCAAATACATAGGCGAATGCCAGCAGCAAACTCCTGAACTGAGACCAGGACCCCCGTTGAGGGAATCAGAGAAAGAACTGGAAAGCTTGAAGGGGCTCGAGACCCCATATGTACAACAATGCCAACCAACCAGAGCTTCCAAGGACTAAGCCACTTCCTATAGACTATACATGGACTGACCCTTGACTCTGACTTCATAGGTAGCATTGAATATCCTAGTAAGATCACCAGTGTAAGGGGAAGCCGTGGGTCCTGCTAAGACTGAAACCCCAGTGAACGTGATTGTTGGGGGGAGGGTGGCAATGGGGGGAGGGGAACACCCATAAAGAAGGGGAGGGGGAGGGGTTAGAAGGATGTTGGCCCGTTAACCGGGAAAGGGAATAACACTCGAAATGTAAATAAGAAATACTCAAGTTAATAAAAAATATATAAAAAAATAAAAAAGAAGCAGTTTGGCAAAAATTAAAAAAAAAAAAAAGAAAAATCAGAGCAGTTTGTGGTGGCACATACCTTTTATCCCAGAGATAGGAGTAGATGCAAAGGAAAGGGGAGAATTGAAGGCAGGGGCAGGGGAAGAGGCAGAAGCAGAAAGGCAGAGAGGGAGAGGCAGAGAGGCAGAGTCAGGTAGATCTCTGAGTTCAAGGACAGCTGGTACATACAGCAAGTTCCAGGACATCAAAACTTAGGCAGTGAAGGAAACCATTTAAAACAGAAAGATGGTGAGAGAGGGTAATGTTCCATGTCTAGCAAGCAGCATGTGGTTCTGGCCTTAAAGTCAAGGAAAGAAGAAGGGAATTATAGAATCTCCCTCTGAGAGTAAGGAAAGCTGCTGATTAGGCATGTGTCATGGGTGTCCCATGTATAAAACCATTGTGCGAAGCTGTGTAGGTAAAGCCTGAAAAGCCCAAGGAGCTGCTAACAGGGAGTGGAGAGAGAGAGAGAGAGAGAGAGAGAGAGAGAGAGAGAGAGAGAGAGAGAGAGAGAGAGAGAGAGAGAGAGAGATTTTCAGTCGACAAAAAAATCTGAAAGGAGTTGGGAATCCAAAGAGTAAATTGACACCAGAGATGGAGATGCAGAGTTTGAGTTTTCCGAGCTGGTATTTGGTCTTGCTTTAGTCCAATATTTCCTCACTGTGCTCCACTTTGGAATAGTAGTAGTGCTGTGGTATGGTGGAAGGATGTGATGTACTTTTGCAGTTTGATTACACAGGAGACTACATTTAAGAGATTGCATGAGTCTCAAAAGAGACTTCAAACTTTGGACTATTAAACATGTTGATACAGGATTAGACTATAGGGATTTTTGAAGATGAACTAAATGCTTTTTGCCTTATGATATGACTACAAGCCTATGAGAGCCAGAGTATGAATGAAAATGACCTCCATAGGCTCATAGACAGTGTCATTATTAGGAGATGTGGCCTTCTTGGAGTAGGAATAACCTTGTGGGAAGAAGTATTGAGGTTTCAGAAGCTCAAGCAAAGGCGTATTGGCTCATTCTCTTGATCTGATATCTGCTAATCCAGAAGTAGAACTCTCAGCTACCTCTCCAATACCATATCTGTATGCATAACACCATGTTTCCTACCATGGTAATAATGGACTAAACCTGTGGACTATAAGCCACTAGCAATTAAATGCTTTTCTTTATAAGAGTTGCTGTGAACATGGTGTTTTTTAACATCAATAGAAATTCCAACAAGCATGATAGTATCAGACAAAAAACAGATTTAAAATCAAAACGAATCTGAAGAGATATGGGTGGATACAACATTAACAGGCTCATTAAAGGAAAAATATGCCAAAGGGATATTGCAATTCTAAACAGTTATGCATCAAACACAAAGGCAACAAAGTTCATAAACGAAACACTACTCTAGCTAAAACCACATATTGACTCACACAGTGATAGTGAATGACTTCAATACTTAACTCTTGCCAACAAATAAAAACTAAACTGAGAAATACTGGAGTTAAATTACATCCTAAATTAAATGGACCTAACAGATATTTCACTGAAACACTAAGTAATACATTTTCTTCTTACAGTGAGCTTTTAGCAAAATTGACCACATTTTAGTATCCAAAAAGGCTTCAACAGATATAAGAAAAGTAAAACACCACTCTACTTCTCTCTGGCTATCGTGGATTAAAGCTGAATAGCGACAGCAACAAAACCGGAAAAAAGTACATTAACTGATAGAAATTAGTCTCAGTTCTGAATATGTAGTGGGTCCAGACAGAAATCAAGAAAGATTTTGGGGGAGTGATTATTGTAAATGCACAATGGGGCATAATGAAGACTTTGAAACACTTAGCCCTAACAGATTGTCTTCATCAAATCGCACCACTCAAGGCTCAGGGAACTGTGTGAAAGAGGAGAAGAAAATAATGTAAGAGTCAGAGAAGAGGGAGGATATTAAGGAATCATAGCCATTTAGGCAAAACAGGGCCCCTAAGTGGAAACTTAAGCATTCTTTGGAAAGTTGGTTGAATGGTGCTTTGCTGGGGCAAACACTTGTACATTTAGCTGAAATGGACACAGGTGAAAAACTAAGGCATATTTGTAAAAGAACATTTAACTGAAGCAGGCACAGGTAAAAGGATGATCTGCTAAAGCAAGCACGTGAAAGGACATGCAATGAAGAATTTTTTCCTAATAACATGCATGTATTGCTCCATACATTTGCCAGAACTCCACAGAAAGAAATGCATCAAAAAACCTCTGGTAGGCTCGTTGGCAGAGTGATGTCAGCTGAGACAGACACACGGGTTGAGGCACTATACACGCTGAGGCAAGACCCATGGAAAGACATGTGATATGATATTTAGAGGATTATGGAAGTTGAGCTTGGCTTACTTATAGAACAAGCTATATAATACTTGTAGATTGAGTATTCACTGATCGCTGATCTTTGCTTCACTGATAGAGACAAAGCAGAGAACTCCTGACGTTCCTCCTGGTCTCTCCTGCTGACTTGTGCTGAAGCTGAGGCCTGACTATCTCTACTAAGTTGTGTCACTGATATTGCTAACCCAAGTCTAACAAACTGAGCTGCTGCTGTACCCATAAAGTGCCTGCAAGTGGATCAAGCTGCTACTGTTGACCTGTGAACTGAACTGCCAAGTTGCAGACAACACAGATGGAATTGCTTCAAAGAACCTTTCTAAAGAGGTCCACTTCCCCATATCCTTTCTTTTTTAAAAATAATTTTGATTGGATATTTTTTATTTTACAATTCAAATGTTATCCCCTTCCTAGTTTCCGGTCCATAAATCTCCTATTCCACCCCCCAACCCCTACTTCTATGAGGGTGCTAACCCTCCCCAACCACCCACTCCTTCTGCCTTCCCACCCTGACATTCCCCTACACTAGGGGTCCAGCCTTGGCAGGACCAAGGGATTCTCCTCCCATTGGTGCCCAACAAGGCCATCCTCTGCTACATATGCAGCTGGAGCCATGGGTCTGTCCATGTGCACTCTTTGGGTAGTGGTTTAGTCTATGGGAGCTCTAGTTGGTTGGTATTGTTGTTCTTATGGGGTTGCAAGCCCCTTCAGCTCCTTCAATCCTTCTCTAACTCTTCCAATGGGGACCCTGTTCTCATTTCAATCGTTTGCTGGTAGCATTCGCTTCTGTATTTGTCAAGCTCTGGCAGAGCATCTCAGAGAACAGATATATCATGCTCCTGTCAGCATTCACTTCATGGCTTCAGCAATATTGTCTGGGGTTTGTGGCTGATTATATATGGGCTGGATCCGCAGGTGGATTAGGCTCTGAATGGCCATTCCTTCAGGCTCTGCTTCCACACTTTGTCTCCATATCTCTTCTTATGAATATTTTTGTTCCTTCTTTTAAGAAGGATTGAAGCATCCACACTTTGTTTGTCCTTCTTCTTGATTGTATCTTTGGTAATTCAAGCTTTGGGGCTAAAATCCACTTATCAGTGAATGCACACCATGTGTGTATAATTTTGTGTGAGTGTGATTGGGTTACCTCATACAAGATGACATTTTCTAGTTCCATCCATTTGCCTATGAATTTCATGAAGGCATTGTTTTGGATAGCTGAGTAGTATTTGATCCCCATAGCCTTTTTTTTTCTTTATTAAATTGGGTATATCTTATTTACATTTCAAATGTTATTCCCTTTCCCTGTTTCCAGGCCAACATCCTCTAACCCCTTCTCCTCCCCTTCTATATGGGTGTGCCCCTCCCCACCCTGCCTTCATTACCGCCCTCCCCCCAAGAATCCCATTCACTGGGGGTCCAGCCTTGGCAGGACCAAGGGCTTCCCCTTCCACTGGTGTCCTTACTAGGCTATTCATTGCTACCTATGCAGTTGGAGCCCAGGGTCAGTCCATGTATAGTCTTTGGGTAGTGGCTAAGTCCCTGGAAGCTCTGGTTGGTTGGCATTGTTGTTCATATGGGGTCTTGAGCCCCTTCAAGCTCTTCCAGTCCTTTCTCTGATTCCTTCAACGGGAGTCCCGTTCTCAGTTCAGTGGTTTCCTGCTGGCATTCAACTATGTATTTGCTGTATTCTGGCTGTGTCTCTCAGGAGAGATCTACATCCAGTTCCTATCGGCCTGTACTTCTTTCCTTTATCCATCTTGTCTAATTGGGTGGAAGCCTACTTAATCATGATGGATGATTGTTTTGATGTGCTCTTGGATTCGGTTTGCCAGAATTTTATTGAGTATTTTTGCGTCGATACTCAAAAGGGAAATTGGTCGGAAATTCTCTTCCTTTATTGGGCCTTTGTGTGTTTTAGGTATAAGAGAAATTGTGACTTCATAGAAGGAATTCGTCTGTTTCAATTTTGTGGAATTGTTTGTATAGTAATGGTATAAGGTCTTCTATGAATGTCTGATAGAATTCTGCACTGAACCCATCTGGACCTGGGCTCTTTTTGGTTGGGAGACCTTTAATGACTACTTCTATTTCTTTAGGAGTTATGGGGTTGTTTAAATGGATTATCTATTCCTGATTTAACTTCAGTACCTGGTATCTGTCTAGGAAATTGTCCATTTCCTGAAGATTTTCAAGTTTTGTTGAATATAGGCTTTTGTAGTAGGATCTGATGACTTTTTGAATTTCCTCTGATTCTGTAGTTATGTCTCCCTTTTCATTTCTGATTTTGTTAATTTGTACACACTCTCTGTGTCCTCTCATTAGTCTGGCTAAGGGTTTATCTATCTTGTTGATTTTCTCAAAGAACCAACTTTTGGTTCTGTTGATTCTTTCTATGGTCCTTTTAGGTTCTACTTGGTTGATTTCAGTTCTCAGTTTGATTATTTCCTGCCTTCTACTCCTCCTGGGTGTATTTGATTCTTTTTGTTCTAGAGCTTTTAGGTGTGCTGTCAAGCTGCTGACATATGCTCTTTCCTGTTTCTTTCTGCAGGCACTCAGCGCTATGAGTTTTCCTCTTAGCACAGCTTTCATTGTGTCCCATAAGTTTGGGTATGTTGTACCTTCATTTTCATTAAATTCTAAAAAGTTTTTAATTTCTTTCTTTATTTCTTCCTTGACCAGGTTATCATTGAGTAGAGCATTGTTCAACTTCCATGCATATATGGGCGTTCTATCCTTATTGTTATTGAAGACCAGCATTAGCCCGTGGTGGTCTGATAGGACGCATGGGATTATGTCAATCTTTCTGTTTCTTTTGAGGCCTGTTTTGTGCCTGATTATATGGTCAATTTTTGAGAAAGCACCATGAGGTGTTGAGAAGAAGTATATCCTTTTATTTTAGGATAGAATGTTCTATAAATATTTGTTAAGTCTATTTGGTTCTTAACTTCTGTTAGTCTGTCTATGTCTCTGTTTAATTTCTGTTTCCATAATCTGTCCACTGATGAGAGTGGAGTATTGAAATCTCCTACTATTATTGTGTGAGGTGCAATGTGTGCTTTGAGCTTTAGTAAGGTTTCTTTTATGTATGTAGGTGCCCTTGTATTTGGAGCATAGATATTTAGGATTGAGAGTTCATCTTGGTGGATTTTTCCTTTGATGAACAAGTGTCCTTCCTTATCTTTTTTGAAGACTTTTGGTTGAAAATCAATTTTATTTGATATTAGAATGGCTACTCCAGCTTGCTTCTCCAGAACATTTTCTTGGAAAATAGTTTTCCAGCCTTTTTCTCTGAGGTAGTATCTGCCTTTGTCTCTGAGGTGTGTTTCCTGTAGGCAGCAAAGTACTGGGTCGTCATTATGTATCCCATTTGTTAAGCTTTCTCTTTTGATTGGGGAATTGAGTCCATTGATGTTGAGATATATTAAGGAACAGTGATTGTTGCTTCCTGTTATCTTCATATTTGGAGGTGAGATTATGTTTGTGTGCTTGTCTTGTCTTTGTTTTGTTGCAAAACAATTAGTTTCTTGCTTTTTCAAGGGGGTAGCTTGCCTTCTTGTGTTGGGCTTTACCATTTATTATCCTTTTGGGCTGGATTTGTAGAAAGATATTGTGTAAGTTTGGTTTTGTCATGGAATATCTTGATTTCTCCATCTATGTTAATTGAGAGTTTTGCTGGATACAGTAACCTGGGCTGGCATTTGTGTTCTCTTAGGGTCTGTATGCCATCTGTCCAGGATCTTCTGGCTTTCATAGTCTCTGGTGTGAAGTCTGGTGTAATTCTGATAGGTCTGCCTTTATATGTTACTTGACTTTTTTCCCTTACTGCCTTTCATAATCTTTCTTTGCTTTGTGCATTTGCTGTTTTGACTATTATTTGATGGGAGGAGTTTCTTTTCTGGTCCCATTTGTTTGGAGTTCTGTAAGCTTCTTATATGTTTATAGGCATCTCTTTCTTTAGGTTAGGGAAGTTTTCTTCTATGATTTTGTTAAAGATATTTACTGTTCCTTTGTGTTGGGAGTCTTCACTATCTTCTGTACCTATTATCCTTAGGTTTGAACTCCTCATTGTGTCCTGGATTTCCTGTAGTTTTGGGCCAGTAGTGTTTTCCATTTTACATTATCTTTGACTGTTGTGTGGATGATTTCTATGGAATCTTCTACTCCTGAGATTCTCTCTTCTATCTCTTACATTCTCTTGGCGATGCTTGTATCTGCGGTTCTTTGTCTCTTACTTTTGTTTTCTATATCCAGGGTTGTCTCCCTTTGTGCTTTATTGTTTCTATTTCCATTTTCAATTCCTTCACCTGTTTGATTATTTTTTCCTGTAATTCTTTCAGGGAGTTTTGAGTTTCCTCTCTAAGATCTTCTACTTGTTTTCTTGTGTTTTCCTGCATTTCTGTAAGGCAGTTCTTTATGTCTTTCTTAAAATCCTCCCTCATCATTATCAAATGTGGTTTTAAATCTAGATCTTGATTTTCTGGTGTGTTTGGATATTCAGTTTTTGCTTTGGTGGGAGAATTGGGCTTTGATGGTGCCATGTAGTCTTGGTTTCTGTTGCTTGGATTCCTGTGCTTGCCTCTCACCATCGGCCTATCTCTGGTGTTACTTGTTTGCAATTTCTGACAGTGACTTGACATTCCCATATTCCTCTGTGTCAGGAGTGCTGTAGACCTGTTTTCTTTCAGCCAGTTATGGGAACAGAGTTTTCTGCTTCCAGGCGTGTAGTTGTTCAGGTATTCAGGTATTCAGGTGGGTGGGATCCAGAAGGGCCTGCCCCTACTTCTCCTGGGTCCCTGTGCACAGAGGGCCCAGATGTTGCTAGACATTTTCCTCTAGAGTCAGAAATGTAAGCAGAGAATAGTCTCCTCTGGTTTCCCAGGTATGTCTGCCCTTCTGAAGGTCGAGCTCTCCCTCCCATGGGATTTGGGTGCAGGGAGCTTTTTGACAGGGTCCATTCAGATCTGGAAGCAGTCTGGACTGCAGGGCTCCTGCAGCTTGAATGCCCCTATCTTCCTGTGCCCAGAGGCAGTATACAGTTTCCTCTTGGGCCAGGGATGTGGGCAAATGTGGGCAGAAGTGGTGGTCTCTTCTGCCCTGCAGTCTCAGGATTGCCCACATCTCTGGACGATCAGCTCTCTTGCCCATGGGGTTTGGAAGCAGGGAACTGTGGGCTAGGATCAGGGAGGTTTGGGCGCCAGTTAGTAACCAGAAGCATCTGGTCCCAGAGGAAGTTTGCCTTTGTGTGTCCTGAGTCCACCAGGCAGGTCACTTGGAGCAGAAAAGTTGGTCTTACCTCTGGTCTTGAGTCTGAAGTTGCTCCTTGGGACTCAGTTTCAGCTCTCCATGAGGGCAGCCACCAGAAGGGCCTGCCCCTACTTCTGGGTCCCTGTGCACAGGGGCCCCCATATCCTTTCTTTCTCACTACATTTGTTCTGAGCTGGGATAAAAGGGAGGTTAAGGATTTTATGAATGATCATTAAAAATAAGCTTGAAAAAATTAAAGGTAGAGTGCACCTCTGAATTCACAGGGACTCTGAAATCTAACATAGGGTCGGAATGGGTCTTCACCAGATGGGGTCCTAGAACTGATGGGGACCCCATCAAAGGATCTAATCACTTACAAATGAAAAAATTGTTTTCTTCAAGGAATTGTCTTTAACGAAACACAACACTCTCAAGGATAGGCTCTATGTCCAGCTGTTTCCCAATATAAAACAAACACAATGGCATCTGTGGAGGTTCTTTGTCTCACAATGTTAAGCCAAGGAAGTTTTCTTAGTTTGTTTTTTGTTTGCCTATATACCATGGTTTCTACTTTGGGGGTTTTATGGAATTCCTGAGTGTTCAAATGAATCCATATGTTTCTTATGCATTTCTGTGACAACTGGGAGCCATGGGACAGATATGGGAGGCACAGGCCTAAGGTCAATGTGTTTAAACCCGGAAATAGAGTCCTGAGATCAGCAGGAGTATTATTCCCTCACCCCACCCCAGGCCTGTGTCTTCCTGAGCACATAACCTTGTGCCCTCAGCTTTGCTTCCACAGAGGAGGCCACATATCATGGTAGTTATGTTTAACTTCCTCTCCCCTTAGAAGGTCATGTCCAGCAGCACCTGGAATTCTTCCTTATGCTAATGAGGCATCCCCAGTACCCTGGCCCCTGGCAATGATGTATACTTGCCCTGAAAGCTCCTTCCCACTATCACAAAGAATTTAGTAGCCTTTGTTTTCTCCCATTAAATGAATGTCTTACAGAAGCTGCCTCCCAAGAGTCTATTTCAGAAAGGGCTCATCAATGCCTGAGGTCTCTTCACTTGTGGTTGTCATGCCTTGGTTTCTGTGTCTAAGGATCCACCATTTGTGATCACAGCCAATCATGCCTTTATTGGCAAGAAAGGAGGTCATGAACAGCACATTTTCCTTGACTCTTTTTCCTGTTTGGTTGTTTTGACACACTCCAAATTGTTTGTTATTGATTTATTTTATTATTTTATGTGGATGTCTGTTATATTTTGAGAAACCAGAAGGATATGGATCTGGCAGGGACCAGAGGAGGGGAGAACCTGAGAGCCGTGGGGGAAGGCGAAACTGTAATCATAATATATTGTATGAAAAAAAAACTATTTTCAATTAAAGAAAGAGAAGAAACATAAAACAACTCTAAAATATAAAGAATCATTGAAAATAGCAAGAGACAAAGACAATTTAATTCCTAGGGCATATTCTTTCAAATAATGTCAGATGTATGAACAGAAATGTGCTGAAAGCCAGGAAAACAAGGCATTACATATTTCTAGCCTTGAAAGCAAATAGTTTGCCAAGATTAAAATATCTAGAAAATATTTCATAAAATTTAAGAAAAACAAATACCTGCCAAGATAAGTAATTTTATGAGTTACCTTCAGCTTATAAGAGAAAATAAAGTGATTCTAGATACAAAAGAATAAAGGTAGTTATCATACAAGAGCAGAAGACAGAAATCTCATAAAAGTGAAAGAATAGTAAATGGGAGATAGTTAAAAATGAATCAAGTCCAACTCAACAAAACAGCAAACCCCTTGTGTGGATAAGAAGCAATAGCACCAATGTGTTAACAAACAAGGAGAATAATTAATATAACTGGAACAATAGCAACTATCTCTCAGTAATAACCCTAGGCATTAATGGTCTCAACTATCCTTGAAAAGACACAGACTACATGATTAGATCAACACAAAGCAGCAACCCATTTTGTGCTCAAAAGAGTCATCTTAATTATTGAGTTCATTGTACTGCATTTTCAAATTAAGATAGAATTACATCACAGTCCCCCTTTCCAGCCCTTCCCTAGTACTTTCCTTTTAATGTCCTCCATGCCACCCCTCACTCTCATTTTGAGAGCCTATATTCTGTGATGATGGTGATGATGATGTTGATGGTGGTGATGATGATGATGATTCCATATATATAATTTGTATATACATACTTATATACATGCAGAAAAATATAACCTGTTGACTATCCACACACACACACACACACACACACACACACACACACACACACACATTATTTCAAGCTTGACCACTTTGGAGAATCAATAAAGAAGCTGATTCCTGTGAAAGGCTAATTTTCTTTCTCCCAGAAGTCAGTTTGTATAGGGATAGGACATGATGAAATTTTTACCTTGTACCTTTGTATGTCTATTTTATGTCTACTGCCATTATTCCAGACTTGTTAATGGATCCATTTCAGAAAAGATTGCTTCACAGCAGACATATGGATCTTTTGGCTCTTATAACCTTTCCACCCTGATCAGTAGACACAGGAGCCCTGATGTAGATGTAGCCATCGACACTGCATAATCTTTTGGTTTCTGCATTATGTTCAAGTATGGTTTTCTGTGATGGTCTCCACTTGGTGTAAAGAAACACTTCTATGAGGAATGGTGATAGCTATACTTATCTGTAAGGATAAGATTAGAATGCAGTCAGAAATTATGCTACCCTGGCAAAGTCAGATAGAGGACTGTTTTCTAATACTCATGACCCTACTAGCTCTAGGAAGTTGGTTAAATTTCTGTAAACAGGCATGATTTCCCTCCTGTTGAATGGGCCTTCAGTTCAATTAAGTGTTGCTTACCATCAACATGTGAGTGCCATATGGTATCTTGCCATGCAGGTCATTATTGGGTTTCATAGATGTTGCTTTCATGTTATGTTAGAGTGCATAGTATTTTCTAGTACCTTGGAAGCTAGACCATAGTTGGATCATCTTAGATCCAACGTAAAGCATCCAAATTTTGTATTAAAACTGTGATGTCCTCAGCAATGGGGACTTACTCTTAAACGCTGAGAGGCAAGTAAGGGTTAAATAAGTACTCGAATTGTTTTGGGAATAACTTGGACTATCTTGACCAAAAGGCATTGTCTTCTTATTTTTTTTTTACAATTTTATTAGTTCTTTGAGAGTTACATATAATATTTTTTGATTATATTAACCCTTCTTACCTCATCTCTTCCCTGATTCACTCTTATCCCAATTTGGTATCCATTTAAAATTTTTCCAGACCAATTAGTGCTACGTAAATATTCTCCTCCACTATTGTAGAATCATTATTCTTTACCTCCCTTCTCCATGCTCAGGATCTGTCTGGCATGGGCGTGCACAGGTCTTATGCACACTGCTTTTTCAGCATATGAACTACTGTATGTGTCCAGAGGACTCTCTTTCCTCATAGTCATCTATCACCACTGGCACTAATCCCTTTTCCATCCCTTCTACCCAAAGTGATCCCTGATATTTGGGAATATAAGATGAGATATAGGTATCTAATTTAGGGGTGAGTATTTCATAGTCTTTGTTCTGTGCACTTTGACTAGTAATGATTGTCTGTGTTAATTGCTATCTGCTGTAAACAGACACTTATCTAATGAGGGTTGACAGACACACCAATCTATAGATATAACGTTAAGTCATGAGGTATGGATTTAACAATATGTGCATTTAGTGGAATAATAGAATTAAGCTGTTCTCTAGGACCTATGACCTGTCTAGCTAGCCACAGGTTTCTGAGCTAACAATGGTACCAAATATGGTTTCATCTTCTGTAGTTGGCTTTAAATCTGATTAGAAAGTAGTTAGTTACCCTCACATCATCCATGCCATTATTATATCAGTGGGTTTCACTTGCCAGGCCAGTCATTGTTTTAGTTCACATTCATAGCTGGGCAAGAGTAATTATTACTTTTTCCCTCTGATAGCATTCATAGCTCCTCCATGAAGCACTATCAAAACTAGAGGTGAAGTTGCTGGGTAAATACTTACTTATCTATATTCTATGACTCAAGAACCTGTGGAACTTACCTTAAAAGCTAGAACTAGATCTACCATATAATCAGCTACACCACTCTAGGGAATATAGCTAACGGGCATTATATCCTAGTATAAAAACGCTTGCTCATCCATTTGCATAATTGCTCTGTTCACAATAGATAGGGAATAAAATCAGCCTACATGTCTATCAACTGATGAATAGATAAGATAATTCTTGAATATTTACATAATATAATATTAATCATCTGTTAAGAAAAATTAAATTATGAAACACTTGACTAAATAATTTTCCTATATCATTACCATGTTTCTCCATTTCTTGATATCCAGGTCTTTTTTCTCTTTTTATCCCCCTCCTTTCTCTTTTAGTCTCCTAACAAACTTCTGGGCTAACTTCTGAAAGCCCTTTCTCCTCCCTTGCAGGCTTTCTTGGTTCTCCCACTGGGTTGATGAGAACCTTATGTAAGAGATTATGGCCATATTCCTTCTTTGTAATAGCTGCAGAATTATTTACTTTTGTCAGCCTAAATGGATAAAAGGCTAGGTTCCCTGCCTTCAAGCCTTTTCCAAACTAACAGTGGTCCATTTGGCTTCACCAGGCTAGAGGCACTATGAGCAGAGGCTAATAATAAGAAAACCAGTAGGCAGTAATAGCAGCTATTCAAATTATTCCACTAAAATCCACTGTAATTTATTAAGATTACATGCAATAACAGTACAGGTATAGTTCCTAAGTGCCAACATACTGTCAAAGAAGGAAGTGTTCCATCCATCCATCCATCAAGATGACCCCTGTCACATGATCCTACAATTAAAATTCATTGAATTTCTCCAGAATGCTTATTTTGTAATATCCAATTGTTTTCCTCTACCATCTACCACTCTTCTGAGTTGGGTTGGTAGTTTTATTTCTCTGTATGATTATTATCTGCAAGAAGTTTCAAGAGTCCAATAGAATGTGAGTGCCCAATTTGTGGCAAGAAGGAATCAGTGGTGATTTTAGGAAAATACAGTGGCCTACAAGTTTTGTCAAAAAAGTTTGTACTCCAAAGCAGTATGACAGATAAAGTATATCTTTTCTCTTGTCCAGCATAAAAAGACAGGCTATGGGTAGAGGAACAGATAGATGAAATTTACAAAGTAGGAATCTTTTAGAAACTAAGGACAAGATGAATGCAAGGCTCTTTCAATGGCATTTTTGAAAAGCAAAGTGATTAAGAGTCAAGTCTCCCATCACATTATTGTTATGTAAAACAGAGAGCAAATTAAATAGAGAAGATAAACACAGTTACTCAGATACATATTAATGCACAAAATATAACAGAAATACAGCAACAGTTTAGTGGTAGTTATATTTGAGGGCAGGAAAAATTATGGGTATCATTTTATGTTTTTATCTTCTGTAGATTTTATATTTGTCATTTGACAATATAGTTCACAATCAACAATATGTGGATTTCTTAGAAAGGGACTCATAAAAAGGACATCTTATCTTTCAGCACAGACCTGAGATATGCATGGGTCCCCCAGGTAGGTATTGGCAGTGCAGATATAACTTGAAGGTTTCATACAAGAGGTATGGGACACATCTGTGTTATAATAGAGCTGTCCTCTAACCTAAAATAGAACATCAAGGTGCCTACTAAATAACACAAGCCAACAAAGAAAAAATTTCAGGGCTAGAACTGAGTTATTTGTTTTGAATTTGGCCATTGAAGTCCCTATGTTTCCAAATATTACAGTCTGTCTTGGCTATTTTTCTACTGATGTAATTGATCACCACAACCAACACAACTTATAAAAAGCATTTACTTCAACTTACAGTTTCAGATGGGTAGAGTCCGTGACAGTAGAACAAAGGCTTGGTAGAAACGAAAGCTGAGAGCACACATCGGGATCTTCAAGGCTGAGAGGTAACATTGGAAATGGTGTGAGTGTTTTGAAACTTCAAAGCATGCCCCAGAGACACAGCCTCACCAAGGCCATACCTCCTAATCCTTTTCTAACAGTTCCACCAACAGGGAACCAAAATTTTAAATTTATAAACCCATGGGAGGACATGCTCATTTAAACCACCACAGAGACTTTTGTGTTTTCTTTGTTTGCACATTTTTGGGTTAAAGGTTTCCTCCAGATTTCTCCCTTTTCTCATTCTTATGAGTTGTACTAAATTGTCTCCATTTGGATTTATGCTGTCTATTGCCATTCAGAGAGGAATATGACTGAAGTACTATGTATAACTAACATCATTCTCACTGTTAAGTTTTAGTAGAAAACACTGGTGAACTTTGTATTCATAATAAATTTCAAAGCACGTCGTACTAGAGAACTGTTTGTAAATAACAGTATTTATATATGTTCTTTTTATTGATTTCTGCATATGTGGAGCAAGCCTTAAATTCAATCCTGTGTTGTATCATAGTTATTCCCATTCATAGAATTTTCAGTGGTTAAGATCCTAAGTTCACACAGATGCTTAAGTGCTTCAGTACAATACATCCCCTATGCCTTCAGGCTCCTGCATTATGGTATATGGAATTCTAGTAATGCTTTGTGTCACCCAAACAACAGTGAGGTAAGGATTGCCCTCTCTGACAAATATTCCTTGGTTTCAACTTCAGGTTTTCATACCATACTCCTTTGTCTCTCTCCACTCCCAAGTATTCTCCAACTGACTGTCTATGCATGCTTTATTTTCTCATTTCATCACCATACCTGTAACCTTCTTACTCCCGCTCTTATATGATGTGTGCATGTGAACATGTCATTGGTAGCTAATGCCAACCACAGCTAGTGCAAGCAGTTTAGCACAGTTGAATATATCGTGTTTTGTGTTTTGGTTGCTTATTTATAGAAGCATAGCAACATTATTTATTTCTGCTTTATTTTGCTGTTTTTGTAGTAATATTAATCATCTTCATAAATCTCTACTTTTGCTTTTATGCCCTATTGAAGAGATATAGTTAATATTTTGCTAACTTAGCTACAAGTCACATTTATCAACTTTAAAAGAGAGTTATACTGTAACAATGACATTGGTTAGCATTTATTTACTTTCATGCCCTGAAATATTTCATGAATTTTCAGATGTTGTTTTCATGTTTGGCTTGTTTTCATTATATTTTTATTATTTAAAATAATTTTAATTTTAAATATATTTTGATAATATTTTTCTCCTCCCCCAAGTCCTTTCGTATCCTTTTCCTATCGCTATTCACCGAACTTTAAGTTCTTTCTCAAAAACATAAAACAAAAAGGAAAAGCCCAATTCATCAACAATCCCCAAATCAAGAAAACAAAATAAAACATCACCCAAAAAGAAAAAAATAGGAGAGAGAGAGAGAGAGAGAGAGAGAGAGAGAGAGAGAGAGAGAGAGACTATAAACTTGAAACTAAATAAAAGCACACAAAAAAAACTGGAATTTCATTCTGTGTTGGCTAACTACTGCTTAATATATGGCCTGCTCTGGAATATATCCAGCTACCCCTATTGGAGAAAATAGTTTCACTCTCCCAGGAGGTATAAATAACAGTTCATTTATTTAACTTTACCTTAGTAGTTTGGTTTTCATTTATTCATTCACTTATCCATTTAAAAATATATAAAACAAAGTATAATAAGAAGATTTTAAAAAAATCATGTCCAAGTTAAACAGGAAAAGCCAACAGAAGAAAAAAGAGCCCAAGAGAAGCCACAGGAATCAGAGATCCACTCATTCACACAATCAGGGATCCCACAAAACACTAAACTGAAAGTCATACTATATACACTGAAGACCTGAGACCTGAGTAGGCTCTGTGAATCCTGTTTCACTGTCTGAGTCCGTATAAGCTTTGCTCATGCTGATTTAGAGAGCCTTGTTTTCTTGATGTCCTCTATCCCCTCTGGCTCTCACACTCTTTTTGACTCCTCTTCTGCAGGTTTTCCTAAATGTGATGGTTTGTATAGGCTTAGCCCAGGAAGTGGCACTATTAAAAGGTATAGCCTTGCTAGAGTAGGTGTGTCACTGTGGGTGTGGACTTTAATACCCTTGTCCTAGCTGCCTGGAAACCAGTGTTCTGCTAGCAGCCTTCAGATGAAGATGTAGAACTCTCAGTTCCTCCTGTGTCATGCATGACTGGATGCTGCCATGTACCCACCTTGATGATACTGGAATGAATCTCTGAATCTGTAAGCCAGCCCCAATCAAGTGTTGTTCTTATAAAAGTTGCCTTGGCCATGATGTCTGTTCACAGTAGTTAAACCCTAAGATATTAAACCTTTAGGGGAAGATTTGATGGGGACAATCCATTTAGGGCTAAATGTTCCAAACTCTCTCCCTCTCTGAATATTGTCTGGCCCTGGGTCTCTGCATTTGTTTCCATCTGCTGCAGGAGGCTTCTCTGATGAAGGCTGAATGAGCACTGATAAGTGAGTGTAGCAGAATATCATTAAGAGTCATTTTATCATTACATTTTCTTTATTTCTTAGTGCAGTACTACATGAGACTGGATAAAAACCAGCTTATTGTTTTAAATAATTATTTATGATTGGTAAAACCAAATAAAACTGCACTAAAGAAGGAGAAAAGGAATTTTAATTTTGAAACAAGATAGTGCATGGACTAATGTTCTTTCCTATCTACTATGTCTGTATTCCAAGATGACCTTGAACTTTTGTTTCACCTTACTTCACAGTTCAAGTGCTATGATGATAAGCATATGCTATTAAGCCTAGTTTTTGCAGTACTCTAGATCAAACATATGTGCCTGTGTATGCTAGGCAAGAACTTTTTCAAATTCTTCATATTGCCAGCCTTATTCCTAGATTTTAAGATGAATCATCTCATGTTATTATGTTATTTTGTCTTACAATAGCATTTTTCTTGTAGATTGAAAAACTATGTTTGCACATGCACATTCTGCTGAACCCCATTGCTTAGCTCTGGGCTTGCTCTTCAGTCAAGAGGAACTTGGCAGGTCCTCTAACCATCTTGGGACCCTGCCTGAAATGTATCTGAAGGCTCTGGAAGAATAAAAAGAAACACACCCAGGAGCAGACAGTGTGAAATAATCAAACTCAGGGATGACATCATTCACATATAAACAAAGAGAACAATACAAAGATTCAAGGAAACCAAGAGCTGTTTCTTTAAGAAAATCAACAGATAAACCCTTATCCAAATGAAAAAAGGCAGAGAGTCTAAATTAACAAAATTAGAAATGAAATGGGAAACATAACAGCATACATTGAGGAAATTCAAAGAATCTTTACGTCTTATTTCAAAAGCCTATACTCCATGAAATTAGAAAATCTAAATGATAAGAATGATTATCTAGACAGATATAAATTACCAAAGATAAATCAAGATCACGTAAACTATCTGAATAGCCCTATAACCCATAAGGAAATAGAAGAAATCATTTAAAGTCCCCCAACCAAAAGAAGCCCCACAACAGATGATTTTAGCACAGAATTCAAGTAGATTTTCAAACTATACCACAAAATAGAAAAAGATGGAACACTGTCAAACTCATTCTATGAGACCACAGTATCTCTGATATCTAAACTATGCAAAGACTTAAAGAACAAATTTCAGACCAATCTCCCTTATTAAATTACCCAATAGAATACTTGCAAACCAAATCCAAGAACACATCAAAGATGTCATACTCCATGATCAGGTAGGCTTCATACCAGAGATGGTTGACTATATGAAAATACATCAACATAATCCAACATATAAATGAACTGAAAGAAAAAAACAAAACTGCATGATCATCTCACTAGATGCAGAAAACACATTTGACAAAATCAAATACCCCTCCATGATAAAAGTCTTGGAGAGGATAGGGATATATATAAACCCAATAGCCAACATCAAATTAAATGAAAAGAAACTTGAAGAATTTCCACTAAAATCATGGACATGACAATGCTGTCCATTCTCCCTATTTGTCTCCAATATAGTACTTGGTGTTCTAAATAGAGCAATATGACAACTAAAGATGATTAAGGGGATACAAATGGTCCAGGAAGAAGTCAAAGTTTTGTAATTTGAAGAATATATAATAATATACATAAGTGACCCCAAAAATTCTACAGGGAACTCCTACATCTGATAAACACCTTCAACAAAGTGGCTGGATATACGATTAACTCAAAGAAATCAGTAGCCCTCTTCTACACAAGTTATAAGATGAGGAAGAAGTTAGAGAAACATTATCTTTAACAATAGCCACAAATAACATAAATATCTCTAAGCAAGCAAGTAAAAGACCTGTATAACAAGAATCTCAAGTGTCTGAAGAAATAAATTGAGGAAAATATCTAAAGATGGAAAGATCTACCATGCTCACGAATTGGTAGTATTATATAGTAAAAATGGCCATCTCATCAAAGTAATTTACAGATTTAATGCAATTCCAACACAGATATTGAAAGAAAAATTCTCAATTTCATATTGAAAAACCGAAAAAAGAACCCCACCTAAGACAGTTAAAACTATCCTGAACAATAAAAGAACTTCTAGAGGTAACACTGCCCAGACTTCCAGCTGTCCTGCAGAAAGACAGTAAGAAAAATTGCATGGTGTTGCTATAGAAACAGACAAGTGGATCAATGGATTTGAATCCGAGGTTCAGAAATACCTATTGGGACACTTGAGTTTTGACAAAGAATCCAAAAGCATACAATGGAAAAGGGGAGAGCATCTTTAACAAATGGCTCTGGTCTAACTGGATGGCTGCATGTAGAAGAATGAAAATGGATCCATATTTATTACCTGGGCACAAAAATCAAGTCCAAATGGATCAAAGGCTTCATCCTAAAACCAGACACAATTAAATACAAAACCATGTGGGGAGTAGCTGTGAATTTGTTGGTACAGGAGACAACTTCGTAAACAGAACACAAATAGCTCAGGCTACTGGTCAAGATTTAATAAATGGGACCTCATGAAACTGAAAAGTTTCTGTAAGTCAAAAGACACAGTCATTAGGACAAAGTGACAGCCCTCAGATAATCTTCACCAACCCTACATCTGACAGAGGGCTAATATCTAAAATATATATCCAAATAACCAATTTAAAAATGAAGTATATAAACAGAATTCTCCACAGATGAATCTAAAATGGCCTAAAGCACCTAAAGAATCGTTTACAGTCCTTCATCATCAGGGAATTCAAATCAAAACAAGTTTGAAATTTTACCTCACACTCACCAGAATGACTAAGATCAAATGCTCAAAGGACAGCACATGCTGATGAGGTTGTGGAGCAAGGGGAACACTGCCTCACTGCTGGTGGAATTACAAATGTTTACAACTACTCTGGAAATCAATTTGGCAGTTTCTCAGAATTTTGGGGATAGTTCTACCTCAAAGCACAGTTACACTACTCCTGGGCATATACCCAAAAGATGATCCAACATTCTACCATGACACTTGCTCCAACTCTGTTCATAGCATCTTTATTCATCATAGCCAGAAACTGGAAACAACCTAGATGTCTCTCAACTGAAGATGATACTGAATGGATACAGAAAATTTGGTATATCTATACAATGTAATACTGCACAGCCATTAAAAGAAAGGACATCATGTATTTTGCAAGAAAATAGATGGAAGTAGAAAATATCTTGAGTGGGGTAACCCAGACTCAAAGGAACATGCATGGAATTTGCTCACTTATAAGTGGATAGAAGCCAAATGGCAAGTAGGGCCTAAGGGATGATGGTTGAGTCTTTCTCAACAAAATAGATATCAGAGGTTGGTGGCAGGAAAGAACTGGGTGGAGGAGGTGCTAGGGAAGGGAGTGGAGTGGCAGAAGGAGGGGATCATATATAGTGAGAGCAGGGAAGGGAAAAGGGAGATTGCTTGGGGTGGTGCAATCTCTGGGACATTCTAGAGACCTGGACTGGGGAGAGGCTCCAGAGGATCTATGAGGAAAACTCTAGCTGAGATTCCTAGCAGTGGGGGATATGGATGCTGAAGTGACCACTTTTTATAGTCAGGCAGGACTTCCAGTGGAGTGATAAGGTTACCAGCATACTCACAAAACCTTTGACCCCAAAGTTGTCCTTTCTACAAGAACTGCAGGAACAAAGTTGTAGCAGAGCCTGAGGGACTCACCAACCAATGACTTGAGATCCAACACATGATCAATAACTGATCCCTGAGAAGTGGAAGGGCTAATATTGGGTTGTAAAAGGAATATATAAATTTAATTATTAATTATTAATTATTAATGATGCTCTGTTATGCTTGTTGACAGGAGCTTAGTATAACTGTGTCTGAGAGGCTATACTCAGCAGCTGGCTGAAACAGATGCAGAAACCCACAGCAAACATAAAACAGAACTTGGGAAGTCTTGTGGAAGTGTTGGGGATAGGAACTCCACAGAAAGACCAATAGAGTCAACTAACCTGAACCCTTGGGGGCTCCCAGAGACTGAACCACCAACTAACATCAAACATGTACTTGACCTAGGCCACCTATACAAATGTAGCGGACGAGGAGCTTGGTCTTCATGCTGGTTCCCCAAAAAACTGGAGCAGGGGTTGTCCCTGAGTCTGTTGCTTGCCTGCTTATGGATCCCCTGTCTCTAAATGGACAGCCTTGTCTGGCGTCAGTGAGAGAGGATGTGCCTAGTCCTGCAGTGACTTAATGTGTGTGTCTATGTGTGGGTTTTTTTGGGGGGGTGACACCAAAGGTAGGCTTCACTGTAGTGGAATAGAGGGAGAACTTTCTTGATGGGGTACTGGGAGAAGTGGAAGGGCTAATATTGCGTTGTAAAAGGAATATATAAATTTAATTTACAAAACCAAAGAAACAAAACAAAACAACAACAAAAACCCACCTATGTTTGCAGTGTATGTATGACTATTTAAATATAATATGTTGTGGATAATTCATTTGTTCATATGTGTATGGCATTCTACTAGCATCTTGTGTTTGGTTGTACATTGCTTTCTCTAGATTTTTGAACCTTTCTTGATGTAATTTAATTAATATCATTGGGTATATTCTCTATATTTTAGGTTGTTTTTCTAGCTCCTTCATTTATCTTGTAGGTTTTTAGGTTTGGTCTTTGTTAGGTCTCAAACCTGGGACAAATGACTAAGGTACGTACTTAGCATATCAAAGTGGACATGGCCATTAGGTTTTCCTAGCATCCCTTAGTCTCTACCTATTACATGGTCCTGCTGGTTGGCATACATTGCCACCAAGCATAAACATCTCCCGCCCAGATATTGGGCTGGCCTTCCCGCTCTCAGCTTTCCTTCACTATATAATTCAACCATGTTGCTTCCTGGACCTTCTAGTCTACTCTTTACCTTCCTGGCCTCTTGGTCTGACTCTCTCTTCTCCCATCTTCACATGTCCCAGTTCAGTCTGATCATGTTCCTTCTGGACTCTCTTAGATGTATCTGCATCTAACTATGCTCTTCCTTTTATCTGCAGTAAAATTTCTCCTCTACCATACCTAGGAACAGTCATATCCTTTCCTCCGTCAATTCTTTTTTTTTTTTTCATTCATCTGGTGCTGAAACCCAGGAGTAGCATAAATGGGTTCCCTTTTAAGAAACTCAGCCACTCCAAACCAAGCTGGTTTGACTCTCCTAAGATCCATATATTTACATGTGGATCATTTGTTTCTGCTGGCTTTTTACCATGTACTAAATTTGATTCTAGAGTATGACTCTTCTTCTGCTTCTTCTCTCCACCTTATTTAACCAGCCATTTCTCCTCACTTACTAAGTTTCCTCTCTCTGGCTCCTAGAGCCTGCTACCCACTTTGGGGCACCTACCACATAGGCTTCTCCTTACTACACCCTTCCAGACTCCAGCATGTGAGCAATTGTACTCTACCAGCCACTGACTAAGACAATGCAGATACTTAGAGCCAACCATTGTTTGAGGTCAGGAACCCATATGGAAGGGTTAGGGGAATTGAAGGAGTTGAGGGGCATTGCAACCCCATAGGAAGAACAACAGTGTCAATTAGCCCAGAACCCTCAGTGCTCCCAGAGACTAAGCCAAAAACCAATAAGTGTACATGGACTGTTATGGTCCCTAGGCACATGTGTAGCAGAGGACTGCCTTGTCTGGCCTCAGTGGGAGATGTCCTTAACCCTGTGGCAAATTGATTCTCCAAGGAAAAGGAATGCTGGTGGGGGTACAGTATGGATGGGTGGTTAGGGGGCACCCTCTCTAAGCTGGGGGGAAGGGGAAATAAGGTAAAAAACTCGAGGATGGGGGACCAGGAAGGGGGCAACTTTAGGAATGTAAGTAAAAAAATAATTTAATAATAATAATAATAATAATAATAATAAAAGACACTTGGTTCTTGCTCTAGTAGAATCAGCCTGCTCCAGCTGCTTTTCTCCATGATGCTTTGGGACCCTGTTCTCCATTTCTCAACTCCCTTCTGCAGTCCCACAGCTTCTGCTTTCAGCTCTCTCCTAAACCTGAGCTTGTGTGGGATGCCTATGCTCTCTCTCAGCTTCAATTTGGAGATTATAGAAATTCTCTCCTATAGTGAGAATTTTGATTTCTTTAAAAGCACAGAAATATTAAGAATGTGTCTTCATTTTAATCTCAGGTGTGGGGCTACTTCAATTTGTCTACAGCAACTGACTATGACTTGCTTCATGCTCTAGTAGGGGCATGATTTTGCAAATGGCATATAGTTTCTGCAAGTGCTTGGTATTTGGATTTCAGTGGACTTTTTAGTGGCATATAATATATATATATGTATGTATATATATATATATATGTGTATATATATATATATATATATATATATATATATATATATATATATATATAACCCCGAGAGGTGTGGGGCTGTTTGGCTGGTGTTGGATGCTATTGGTTGTATGTTGTCAAGTAGTTAGGTGCAAAGAAATGAAAAAAAAGAAATTAGATATGTTGAGGACAAAGATCAAACATGTCCCAAAGAAGTTGACACCCCTAATCAGGAAGTGGTAGTGGTCTAAGGATATCATTGCCCCTTTTCCTATCCATGCCTTTATTCAGATTTATTTTTCTCTCTCTCTTCTTTATCTTTGTTTTTCTTATACCTATTGTTAGGGCATTGGTAAGGAGGAGCTAGAGGGATGGAAAGAGGTAAATTAAAAAAGGAAAACACAACCAGACAAAAGTCTACCAAAACCCTCTAATGGAGGTTTTTGACTCTTCTCTCTTCCTCCACAGACTCAGATTTTACAACTATATCTTTGCCAAAACCTGGCACACTTGGTTTCCAAATTCTCATGTATTTTAACAACATTTCCTGCTGCACAAACAAAAGACTCCACAATTCTTACACCTTAACTTGCTCTTCTCTGCACCTCCAAAGTCTCTTATCTCTAAGGTTCTACTTCCACTCTTACAGCTTTTTATCTTGATGATTTCTTTGCATTTTGCTCTCAAAGGATCTCTTAAGACTATGCTGAAAACTCTGTCTCAGTATTTGTAGTTTATTGGGTATGATTTAAAAATCTATAAAGTCTGTAACGAAATTTAGCTTTAAATTTATAACAAAATGCTTATAATTTAAAGATTAAAATGGGTATATATGTGGTTCAACGCTTGTCTAGAATATACAGTATATATACTTTAGATTCAACTCTTATTTAGGAAAACCTGTTTTTAAATAGCAACCATGTGGCTTCTAGTATCTTGGCTAATGACCTCATTTAAGATGGAAGAAACTGCATGAGTGTTAGCCATCTTTATTACAGCTGAGAAGTACATGCTTTTTGACTCCACCACTATCTTGGTTAAGATGTCCATATGGCATAAAGCAACAATTATACAACATCTCAGTCCTACTGAGCCTTCTCCTGCTTGTTCTATCCCTCTTTTAGACTAAGGAAAGAACAGCTGGCCTTAAATATTTTGTATTGTTGTGTATTTTTGTGTGATGATAAAAATTAAGGCTATAAACATCTACTCGAATTAACAAAATCTGACTTAGATTTAAGCTTTACTTATGTGTTTGCTAACCGTTCAATACCAGTCTTTTAAAAAATTAGATAATATGTGTTTGATAAATAAGATATATTTGATAAATAAGATTTATAAATTTCTAAGATCAACTCAGTTTCACAGTAATATTTATCTGGCTTCTTTATTCTTCCTCACAATATGAAGTTTTAGCTACTTGGATAAACTAAGTCACACAAAAAAACCTCCTGATACTCTATAATGGTACACTACCAAAGGATTAGAAAAGTTCCTAGTCTCCCTATGGATTGCATTTATGGTTTAAACTTTACTGCATTTATGATTTATTTTGATGTTGAAGAAACTTTAATTAATTTTCAACTCAAATTTTAAGGCTGAAGTTTAAGAGGGACAGAGTTGTAAAACCCTAGTAATATAAAAGTTACCAATTTAAATTGCTAAAGATAATTAAGGCATTCAAGTTAATATTTTCAATGGTAAGGCTAACATCAGGCATACTTAGTAGATAGATGCTCTTCAAACTATTCAGGGTTCTACTGAATATGACATTTAAAATGTTTAATAAAAATATTTCCCATTGTAGACTTGCCTCTTCTTACTGGGGACCCTATGACCTCCAAAAGAGATAGACGTGAAATAACAACTCAAGCTGAAGTGTGGTAGCACTAACCACTGGGGAAAACTGCCCCACACTTATCCTGCTGCCAGGCTTCTACACAAACTGTGGACACTTTTGGCTTGATTGCACTTCTCTGCCTGGTTAAGGTAAGGTCAGTCCTCCAACTTCTTCCTCTACAGAAAATTCTCTCAGACCTGGTTCTGACAGGTGAAGGCTTGTTTCTCGGTATGGCAGCTGAAAAATGAAATGCCGTCTTAGATGACTGCTGAAGATCTACTTCTTTCTGCTGCCCACCCATTGAGACCACATATACTATTTGGATTATACCTCTTGCTATAATTTTATTGTCTCCCATCTCTAAAGATGTTGAGGATTAACTAGTTTTAACTGCAGCTACTTTTCCAAGGCTACAATGTGCCTGCTCTTCATATGTTAAAAACTGGGCTTCAGGACTGTTGGAGAGCTACTAGGTTTCCAGTTAAGAAAACACACACACACACACACACACACACACACACACACACACACACACACAAAACAAAAAAAACAGTTCAGAAGTTAAAATGTGTAAGTATACAGTAAATCATGCTATATTAACTGAGCTTTTTAATAAACGAGTCCTTTGAATTAAAAAAAAAAACAGTTTACCTTGTAACCAGACTCTGATAATCTTTAGCAGACTCAGATAAACCCACAAAACAGGTTTCTAAGTAACGTTTTACTAATCCTTTGTTCATGGGAACTTGCTTTACAAAGGCTTCTCTCAGCAATCAACAAGCAAGGTATCCTGACAGATAGTTGGGAAAAAAGGGTTTAAAGTTTATCTATGTTTCAAGAGTCTAAGAAAGTGTTCTATGGTACAGAGCTACAAATTGTAAAGATCTGAGGCCATAGAAGCTTAAGTAAGATGTAAGAGGCTAAAGCCAGTATTTCAAGATATGTAAATGCAAGTTATAAAGGTTTAAGCAAGTGTTTTTATGGTGTATAAACAAGTTGAAAATGTCCAAAAAAAAGTTATTCAAGGTATATAAAAATAAAAGGCTTCAGATTTTTCTTCTTGCTATGCTATTTTTTTTAAAATATTAGTCACTGTAGTTCTGGTAAGATTAATCTAATTAGTAAAGTACTGCTAATTTTACTATAGTCATAAGATCAAATTTTAAATTTCTTTTGGTTGGCTTCTAAGAATAGACTTAAAAGTGCTTGTCAATCAAACATTTCTGTCCAATCTCAGAGTGTTAATGCTTTGAATCTAGAATAATTTTGGGGTTTGCAAGCTTTTACTATGATTCAAGGTGTGAGTCTACTGCCTTTTCTACAATGTAGATTTCAGGACACATTACAAACAGTGATAATACTAACATGTATAAAATGTTTACCTTTTTTGTAAATTTAGGTTAGCTTCAGGAAATTGACTTGTATCCACCTCTTTCGGGAAATATGGACTCCCGATAAGTACTCCTAAGTTTTACCCTTTCCCTTAGCTTGGAACTCCCTTCCCCCTATTAATAGAACCATGAGACTAAAAGTTTCAAATGTGCACTCATGATCAGAACTTTTTCATTAAACTCCTTAACTTTACCTTCTCTCCCTAGTCTATTTGTCCCAGTAGATTTTAATTCAAGGACTAGATACTCCAATTTTTGCCAGCTTTAGGTGTTCGCTCAAAATCTGCATTCCAGACGTTTTAAAAGCTGCTAGCCCCAGGTGGTTCAGCCTCACAAACTGTTCCAACTGTCTGTCCTCCCCTAACCCTAGATAGTTGTACAGCACCTTGACAATGAATGAAATAACCTGCTCTTCTCATATATGTCCAACATTCCTGTTTTCTTGGGCCTCTTCCAATAATGATACTCCAAAGTCAGCAGGAAGTAGTCAAAGAGAAGACTACATTACCGTTTATTTGTTTATTATCAACCAAAAGATTGGTATGTTAGGTCTCAAACCCAGGACAAATGGCTAATTGAGGTTATTTGTAATAGTCAGGAACTACAAACAACCTAAAGGTACCTCAACTGAAGAATGGACAAAGAAAATGTGGTACATCTGTACAATGGAATACTAGTCAGCTATTAAAAAGAAAGACATCATGGATTTTGCAAGCAAATGGATGGGACTTGAGAATATCATCCTGAGTAAGGTAACTCAGAACCAGAAAGAGATACATGGTATGTAGTCACTTATAAGTGGACATTAGTCATAAAGTACAGAATAACCGTGCTACAATCCTCAGAAGGTAAGTAGTAAGGAGGTCTCAAGGGAGGATGCATGACTCTTACTCAAAAGAGAAACTAAATAGTCATTGGAGGTGGGTGGGGACAGGGAACTGTGTAGGAAAGGGGGTGAGGGGGGAAACAGGGATGGTGATCATCTGTGGACAGGGGGTGGGAGAGGACTGAGAGTGAGAATGGAAATCTGGAGAATGGTGGGGAAATCTCTGGTAACTAGCTGGAGGCCTGGAATAAAGGAGGGTACGGGGAGTCTATGGACGTGACCCTAGCTGAGATTCTTACTAGAGGGGGATATAGGGACTGAAGTGGCCACCTCCTATAAATAGGCAGGGTTTCCAGAGGAGGGAAGGGGACATCAATTCACCCACAAAACCTTCAACCTGAAATGTGTCTTGCCAATAAGATGTACAGGGATAAAGATGAAGCAGGGAATAAGGAAACAGCCAACCAGTGACTGCCCCAACCTGAGATCCATTCCATGAGAGAGAACCAACCCCTGATACTGTTAATGATACTCTGCTTTGCTTAGAGACTGGAGCCTACCATAACTGTCTCCAAGAGGCTTCATCCAGCCTCTTTTGGAAATAGATTCAGAGACCCACAGCTAAACATCAGGTGGAGCTTGGGGAGTCTTGTGGAAGAGTCGTGGACAGAATTGGGAGAGACAGAGTGGTCAAGGACACTACAAGAAGACCTATAGAGTCAACTAACCTGGGCCAATGGAAGCTTACAGAGACTGAACCACCAACCAAAGAGCATGCAGTGTTTGACTTAGGCTCCTACACATTTGTAGCAGATGTGCATATTAGTCTTCGTATGAGTCCCCTAACAATTGGAGTGGGTGCTCTTTTGACTCTGTTGCCTGACATTGGATCCCCAACTGCCTGGTTGGGCTTTAGTGGGAGAAGAGGTGCTTAGTTCTGCTGGGATTAGATGTTCCAGGGTGGAGTCATACTCAAGAGGAAGGAGTAATGGGAAGAGGGATTCAAAAAGTTGGGAAAGAGGGGGCTGTGGTTGAGATTCAAAGTAAATCATTGGAAAAATCTATCAAAGTAGATCTGGCTGCTAGGCCACATTTTCCCTGTATCCCTCAGGCACTACTTGTTACAAGGTATGACTGGCATACCCTAAACACTACCCTAAACTTCTCTGGCTCAGGGGCTGGGCTGCTCTCTCCCCAGCTTCCTTTCCTTTTATCATTCAGCCATTTTGCTCTGCTCATCCTTTTTGGCCCTTTCATCTATCTTTTACACTCCTCATGGTCTGACTCTCCCCTTTCTCCTCCCTTCTCCACTCACATGGCTCAGGTTCATGTCCACTGTGGACCTTCCCAGATATCCCTGCATCTGACTATGCTCGCCCCTTTACCTACAATAAACCTTTTCCACCATACCTAGGAGCAGTCATGTCCTTCCATTTTGCTTTTCTTTTTTTTTTTTTTCTTTCATCTGGTGATGAACCTTAGGACCAGTCATATCCTTCCTTTTATTCTTTCCTTTTTTTATTCAGTGTCTTGAAATTGCACGAGTTCTTAAGCTTGCAGTCATTTGTGTTTTTCTTTGGTATTTAACTGTAGAGCTTTTTTGACATCCTATCCATGATACTCGTTCTTCTGTTTGTGTAATATTTTATACAGATTGTGATCTTGACAGGATCTAGAATCACATTAAAGACAAGCCTCTGAGCATATCTGTGAGGGATAATCTAGATTATGGTCACTGAAGAGAGTAAAACCCACCCTGAATATCAGCTGAATGTTGGTGACAACATTCTGTGGGATGGTATTCCTGGCTGATGGAAGAGAGCTGAATATTAAGTGAGCTAATAACTCACTATTTTGTATTTTCTGATTGTATGGAATGTGACCAATCAACCTCTTGCTTGTACTGTCAGATTTCTGTTCTGTGATAGGCTGGGCGACAATTGTGAGACAAACAAGTAATTTCTACATTAATTTGTTTTTCTCACTGCATTTTATTACAGAAATAAGGAAAGGAACTCAGAGTTTGCTTAAGCCTATTAGTGATGCCGTTCACTCTGTCTGCTATTTGGTTCACTGAGTTTCTCATTTTCGACATTTCCATTCTTCATTTCTCCAAATATTGATTTACATTTCTTCCTTCCTTCCTTTCTTTCTTTCCTTCTTTCTTTCTTTCTTTCTTTCTTTCTTTCTTTCTTCCTTTCTTTCTTCCTTCCTTTCTTTCTTTCTTTCTTTCTTTCTTTCTTCCTTCCTTCCTTCCTTTCTCTCTCTCTCTCTCTCTTTCTTTCTTTCTTTCTTTCTTTCTTTCTTATTAGTACATTGTTTTTAACCCTCCTGGTTAAGTGCTAGATTGAATTTATCTACTTATTTCAAATTTTCTTTGAATTCATTATTTGTTTTAAGTAGTAAATGTTTGAAATCTTTATCTAGTATTTTATGTGTTTCAATATGTTCTAATTTATTTGTTAAAGGGTTGTGATGAATTAGTCATGTTGCCCTGCCTTTTTTATATTTCTATGTTTATATGATTCAATTTATTCATCTGTTGGCTTGGGTCTTTTCTATTGGGAAGTATACTCTACTTTTAAAAAACACATTTAATTTTTTCTTTATTATTGAGAATTGTATACATATGTACAATGAAATGTGATAACATCTAACAACATTTCCATCTCCTAACTCCTCTTCCATATTTTCCCAAACACATACTCCTTCCAAATTCATGTCTTATTTTTTTATAATCTATTAATTCCATTTACTATTGCTCATATTTGCATGGTTGTGAAGCCATCCACTGGAGCATGGTAATCCTAACAGTGGCCATACCCCTTAAAATTAGTGATTTTTTTTTCCTGCTTCAGAAACTGTTAACTGCCAACAACCTCTCACTTTTGTAATCATGAAGCCACTTTCTATCTTCTGTCCATTGTGTTATTTTGATCTCCTCTCCTACAGTCTACAGTCTTGATTTGGGGGTTGGAGTTGATACAGATGTTCCATTTAGGGCTGTGCTCAGTATCTTATTCTCAGGCCAACCATTCATGAGTCTTTATATTGACTACAGTCCACTACAAAAAAGAAGCTTCTGTGATCAATGTTGACAGTCTTACACTTCTATGAATATAAGCATAAATATTTAGACAGGATTTTTACAGCATAATAGTATTATAGCATCCAGAGTCCAGAGGTAGGTAAGACCATTAATGATTTTTCTTTTCCAACAGTGTGCACACCACTTTGTAGCACTATTAAAGCTAGCCGCCAGAGAGGGTTTGCTGCTCAGTCTTTAATCTATTCTTTTCCCATGTCCTGCAGTCAATCTGTGTGTTGACTTCAGCAATAGGGCTTTACCATACAATCATGGTTTGCAATATACTTTCTCGTAGTCTCCTGATCCAATACAATAACTCAGAAGGAGTTACCCCATGCAGTTCATTGTGATTTTTTGTTTAGTAACCAATTCATTTGAGAAAAATGTTTTTCAAACACACAGCATAATTATGTTTTAATTCCTTTTTAAAGGTTCCTATATTTTCAAATTAATTTCCTAAAGCTGGAATTTGTATACAGCTTTTTCATATAACCTTTGTATTCATTAACTCGCACCACTATCCATTCTTCTGCTGACTCTTCAAAAACCTCTATTCTTTCTACGTCTTCTTTAAGTTCACATATGTTCTATTATTCCTTCAAATATATTTAAATTTTGCTCTGAAATAGCAGATTATCATATGGGTTTTCATACCTCTTTCTTTGGATTAGCTGTCCTCCCTTTCCCTCCTAACCCTCTGTCCCACACTTTAGTACCCTTCTTTGCTTAAGCCATTCTGGGCCCAGTATTTCACCTCTCTGCTTTTGTGTTACATATTCTTTATTATAGCCCCACTCTTAACATGTTACTCTTAAAGTCTCCTATGTAAATCCCTTGTTTTCAATGGTACTCTAAGTTAAACACAAGAAATAAAAGATTTGAGGCAAAGATACACATGTAAGAAAGAACATAAAAATTTTGTCTTTCTGGACCTGAATTACTTTACTCAGTATAAAATTTCCAAGTATAATCCTTTTGCCTGTAAGTTTTACATTAATGTTCATTGGAGCTTAGTAATATTGTATTATGTATGTATATCACATTTTTATCTGTTCATCTGCTGATGGACATCTAGGTGGATACCATTTTTGCTTTTGTGAACATAGCAGCCATGAACATGGATGTACAAATATTTATGTAATAGGATACAAAGTCATTTGGTTATGTGTACACCAGTGTTATTGCTGGGTCGTTTGTCAGTTTTAGTTCTAGGTTTTTATGTGTGTGTGTGTGTGTGTGTGTGTGTGTGTGTGTGTGAGAGAGAGAGAGAGAGAGAGAGAGAGAGAGAAAGAGAGAGAGAGACTTCTGACTGATTTAAAAAGAAGCTGAACTAGTTTATATTCAAATTAACATGTCACATCCATGCCAGCTATTGTCTTTTGCATTCCTAATGATGGACTGTTTAACTGGGATGAGATGGAATCCTAAAGTAATTTTAATTTGCATGTGTGTCTCTGCTGGCTCTGGATGTTGTACATTTTATCTGTGTTTCCTAGTCAGTTATGTTTCTTCATTTTAGAATCCTCTGCTTAGTTACAAGACAATTTTAAAATTGTGTTGTTTGTTTACTTTTTAAAATTTGATTGAGAATTTCATAATGCATACAATGTGATTTGATCAAACCACCCCATACATCCTCCCTTCCAATTCCTCCCCTATTCCAGTACCTCCATTTCCTCCTCCTTTCCTGTGCTTTTGTGCTTGTTTGGTTTTTATTTAACCCAAGGAATCCACATAGTGCTGCCAGAATGTTCAAGGGTTTAGGGCCATCTACTGGTTATATCTGGCACTTCATCCCTGAAAAAAAAAAAAAGAAAGAAAGAAAACTGATTCACTCTCTCCAGTAACCATAAATTACCAATAGGTCCTCAGCTAGGGATGGGAACTCCTGAAAATCTTCCTCTGGAGGCTGAGATTTTGTCTTGCTTGGTCTTAGGCAGGACCTGTGAATGCAGTCACAACTACAACTGTTTCATATGTGTTTCATACTGCCTCACGTACACGTAACTGTTTCACTGTGTTTCTATCACCTCTGACTCTCGCTCTTTCTGCTCACTCTTCTTCAGTGATCCCTAAGGTCTGGGTAGCAGAGGTGTGATGTAGATAACACACTTAGGATTGAATACTCTGCAATCTCTTAGTCTCTGCACATTGATGAATTATGAGTCTATTAATTGCTAACTATTGGAAAGTTTTACTTTTTCTTTAAACTTCCATACAACAATACTGTATCTAAATCATTTTCACCCCACACACTTCACGCTCTCACCCCTTTTCACTCCTATTCAACCTCATGGTCTCTTCTTCAATTACACACAGACAGAGACAGAGACAGAGACAGAGACAGACAGACAGCAGACAAACACACACACACACACACACACACACACACACACACACTAACTTGCAGCACACTGAAACCATCTTAGAAATCAACAATGGGTAAATATGTTTAAATTCATTCTTTATATTTGCTAGACCACGCCACCACCACAGAAACACAAACTGTAGCACACAAAGAGCATCTCAGAAGATAATCGTACTGGATGGTTTTGGGTGTCAACTTGACACAAGCTGGAGTTATCACACAAAAGGAGCCTCAGTTGTGGAAATGCCCTCATGAGACCCAGCTGTAAGGCATTTTCTCAACTAGTGGTTAAGATGGGAGGACCCAGCCCATTGTGGGTGGTGCCATCCCTGGGCTGGTGGTCTTGGGTTCTATAAGAGAGCAAGCTGAGCAATGCAGGGGAAACAAGCCAGTAAGAAACATCTCTCCATGGCCTCTGCATCAGCTCCTGCTTCCTGACCTGCTTGAGTTCCAGTCCTGACTTCCTTTGGTGATGAAAAAGCAATGTGGAAGTAAGCTGAATAAACCCTTTCCTCCCCAACTTGCTTCTTGGTCATGATGTTTGTGCAGGAATAGAAACCCTAAGACAATAATCATGGATAAAAATGTTTAATTTTATGAGATCTTCATATATTTTACACACTCATTTTCTTTTGGACGAAACAATAATCAGGTTTTCTGGACTGCTTGCTCACTAATCTCAAAGTTTTCTTTGCTGTAGAGAAGCATTTTAATTTCATAAAATATCATTTGTTGATTGTGTGTCTAGAGTTCTATTTAGAAAATCCTTATCATGCTTATGTGTTTAAACATATGGTCTACTTTTTTCTCTAGCAATTTCAGTGTATCAGATCTTATATTTTAGAGTTTTGATTCATTTTCAGTAGAGTTTTCTTTGCAATATGGTAAATTAGAACCTAATTTCATTTTTTGGTATACAGAAAATCAATTTTCTCAGCAAGACTTGTTTAAAATCCTGGTTATTCTTCAATGTACATTTTTTCACTCTGTCAAAAATTAGGTTATATGATCATTGAGACTTACAACTGGGTACTTAATTCTATTCAATTGATCTACCTATATGTTTTCGGGTGAGTATCATTCTTCTTCTATGGCTCTGTTTATGATTTGAAATCAAGTTTACTAATACCTATTGAAGTACTTTTATTCTTTAGAATTTGTTCTACCATATTTGTTCTGTTTTGCTTCCTTTTGATTTTTTCTAAACTACACAATATGGCATTGGGATTGTCTTTAATGATATTGACATTTATTTTAAAATAAAAATATAAATTAATGCTGTGTTTACATAGTTCTCACCACTCCCTCTCCTCTGCAACTTTCCCTTATCTCTTCCTCTACAATTTCCCATATATCTTCGTCTGCATTTCATTACTTCTTTTATCTCTTCTTCAATTAGTGTGGTGTGCTTGTGTTTGTGTGTGTGTGCAACCACAACACATTAAGACAACTTTATCTTTCTCCTACATACATGCATTTGGGTTTGGCATCTTGGGATTGGATTTCATTAATAGTACCCCATACACTCAAGAAGTAAGGTCAACAGTTGATAAATGGGACCTCATGAAACTAACAGTCTTCTACACAGAAGATGACAGTCAAGTTGAGTGGAAGCTCACAGAGAGGGAGAGACTCGTTAATAAGATATACATCTAATAGAGGATTAATATCCAGAATATATAAAGAATTCAGAAATACAAAGAATGAATCAAACAGCACAACTACAAAATAAGTTCTCAAAATAAGAAATACAAATAAATAAGGAGTTGTTGCGGGAAATACTAAAACTGGCACTGTCCCACACTACGAGGGGCACCTGCAGGCTGGCCACATGGTACTGGCGGTTGTTCTCCTCTCTGCAGACTCTCTAACCCTCTACTCTCAAATCTCTCCACCAGACTCCGGTAAGTTCCCAGGGTGGATCACTACCACGCCAGCCCCACACATCAAATTTTGTGGCTGACTGCAGTGGCTTGCCGCCATACTTTCTCTGGAATTCAGTTGAGTTGCTGCATGAAGGAAAACGCCACACAAACTGAGTTTAGAATCAACAGGTAATTCAATTACTGGGCACAACTACTAACATCCTAATTAGTATGCCATACTAAATTAAATCCTCTGGTGGCAGATCCTCTTAGATCCGCCGGTGGTTTTCTAGTTTGTTTCATCTTCCATCCCAAGCTCTCTCTTGAGCTTTCCACAATTTCCTTTTCTCCCCCTCTCTTCTCTCCTCTAACCAAGTCCTGCCTACTCCTCACCCAGGGATTGGTCCCCTGTAGTCTTTATTCATCAGGGCAAGGTCCTTGCCACAAGGAGTATCTTTAAAAGGTGTTCAACATGCTCAGCATTTAGGGAAATGCAAATTAACAAAGTTTAGAGATTTTTATCTATGACTAAGATTTTTTAAATGTGGAAAACAAATGCTGAAAAGGATGCAAGGAAAGGGTAGCTCTCTTTCACTGTTGATCGGGCTCTGGGTATCCAAAGTTGAAAGTTCTCAAGAAGCTAAAAGTAGACAACATGTATGACCTAGCTATGCCACTTCTTACCTTATGCCAAAAGCTTTTCACATATACTTGTTCAGAAATGTTAATTACAGCTGTATTCATAAGAGCAAGGAGATTGAAACGAAAATATTCTTCAAGTGACTCATTTTATAATGTTCTCTTGTCATATTGTTGAGTACTCTGCAGGTGAATGGATGGAACTGGAAGCAATCTTTCTGAATGATATAGTTCAGACTCTGAAAGAAAAAATGAATACAAAGTGGGGAAAATAGAATGCAGTAATATAAAAATTTAAAGAAAATAATAGAAAGGGAGGGTTAAATTGGGGTTGAGGATGAAAGGACATGGTTCAGGGAGAAATATAGGAATAGATAAATAACATAAAACACCTTTCAAAAATGTCATATGGAAGTCTGCTTACTATATAGTTGTATACTACACACACACACACACGCCCCTACATTGGCTTGGAGGTTGAAAGGACTGTGAGCTTCTGGTGGTATTTGTTTTGTCGATCTGCTTTCATCATTCCCTGGAGTACCTTTACAAGATTTTCCTGTTACCTCTCCACCCAGCTGAAAGTCATGTAGCTGTAACCATGTTCACCTTGGCTTTTATTCCCACTCCTCTTACCACAATTTTCATGGATCCTACTACTACCTATTTAATGAAGCTTGTTTTCTCTTTTTTCTCCAGAAGAGTCTATCTTTGCTTATTCTGGCCCCACTCTTCATTATTAGGTCACATGTTGGTGGCATCTAGTCTATTGTCTTACCTAGATGGCTATAATCAACATTTTTAACATGGTTTTATAAATATCTACTGGGTGATTGAATGAAATAATATATATAATGCCTGATATAGCACACATATCCTAAAATGTTATTACTGTGTCCTATTTTATCTTCAGCAATGTGTGTGAGGCATATAAAATTAAACAAAGGTCAAATGGCTATAAATTAGAAAACAAATTAGAAACAAAATACTACTTATCTTCTTCCTCTAGGAATGAAATATAGGATCAAGTGTCAGACAGATCTGTGAATAGCCTGGGACAGGAATTGTGTGATCCAGGAGAAAGGGAAAGAAACACCAAAGACCATGCAGGTGTCAGTGGTCTGGGCTGTTACCTGAAGCTATGTTAATGTCCATGGTCCATGATGCTTCTAGGATCCATGACTGTGTCCAGTATTACTGCAGCCAGTGTGTGTGTGTGTGTGTGTGTGTGTGTGTGTGTGTGTGTGTGTGTGTGTGTTAATGTCTGAGGCCTGTGCTGTCACCAAAAGCTATGTAGATATCTGGGGTCTGTGCTGCATACTCAAGCCAGGTTAATGACCTTGGGCCATGATGTGACCTTGTTAATGTCCATGTTTATGGTGTTTCATAATGCTACTGGGAGCCATGTCTGGGTTCATGGTCCCACTGCAGCCAGGGGCTGTGTTGATGTCTATGACATGTTTTATCACCAAAGGCCACCTCATGGATGTCTGTGGTCTGTTCTGCTATTTGAAGCCATGTTATATGAGTGGCCAGCACTGCCATCTCAGGCCATATTCATGTTCTTAGCCTGTGCTGAAACAGAGGGCCATGTTGATGTCAGTGGTCTGTACTGACACAGGAGACCAGGCTAAAGTCCATGGCACATGCTGATGCCATAGACTATGTGGATGGCTGTGGTCCATGCCCTGGCCAGAAACCATATGGAAGTCCATGATCCTTGATCCCACTCACTGTAAAGGGCAAGGAAACTACATTTGGTATGGTATTTATGACTGCAGACTCACAATTGAGAAAAAAGGGACAGAGAAGGCATCTATAATAACCTCTATTGCCCTGCTGCTCTCCCTCCCAAAATGTAACAGCCTAGAAAGAAAGCCATCAAAGAGAAATCTTAAAAAATTGTGGTAAAGATGCTGAAGTATAGCTCTCTACAATTGAAAGCCTGTGGCAGGGATGTGGGTAGAGAAGAACTGTTTTGTTTAAGGCTCTGGCCACTGGGAATTTGATCATGCTCCAGTAAGTATGTGGGCAACACAACTTGGACTACCATTCCCCCTCTCCCTCCCTTTCCTCCTTCCCCCACTTATCCCCACTCTTCTTCTTGGGGTCAGGGAGGAGACCTAAGGGTAGGAGGGATCTGAAAGGACTGGGAAGTTAGTGTGACAGGGGTTCATGATGAGAAACTCCAAAATTATTAATACGAATATAAAAATGTAGTAAACTGAAGATCTGAGAAAGCAGAAAGAATGGCTTGTTCTGGAGTTTGCCTCGTGTTTTCATTTGCTCTGCAATACCACCATCTGGTGGCCACTCAGCATCATTTATTGTTTCCAATAAAACTTGCTTGAACAGGTATTTTGTAAAACTTCTAAATGGAATTACTTATCTCATAGTTTCATGCTTTATTCAAGCAGTGTTCACTTCCCGTTCTGATGATCTGTGAAGTATCATGTAATCAACCCATGTGTAACACCTGTTACAAGTCAGCATTTATTACTTAATTTTTTTCTTTTTTCTTGAATATTTTATTTATTTACATTTCAAATATTATTCCCTTTCCCAGTTTCCCCTCTGAAAACCCCCGATCTCATCCCCCCCCCCCGTTTCTATGATGGTGCACAGCCACCTACCCATTTTCACCTGACTGCACTGACATTCTACACTCGGTAAATTGAACCTTCACAGGACCAAGGGTCTCTCCTCCCATTGATGCCAGATAAGGCCATCCTCTGCTACATATGCAGCTGGATCCATGGATTCCTCCATGTGTACTCAGCTATTGGGGATGGAGAACTGCCACCAAAAAGTCCCAGATGCGAGGAAAGAAAGAGGTTCCCAGGACCCAACAGGGATGAGATTAGCTAAAATGCCCAACAAAGTAGAAGGAGAATCCATAAAGATCATATCCAGAGGTTAAGCAAGGCCCCCGGTTGGGGGATGGGGCCCCTCACTCATCTCCAAATTTTAACCCAGAATTGCTCCTGTCTAAAGGAAATATGTGGTCATTACTTACTTTTAACATACATTTTCAGTTAAGTAGTTCCTGTGTTTTATATATGTTTAGTTGTATATATTTTTGTGTATGCCATATAAATTCACCTTCCTGCGGGGGACAGAGACATGGGTAATCCCTAGAACAAATTATTTGAGTACTGGGAACTGGGCTCTGGAGCTTCAGAAGAGCACCATGTCTCCATACGAGTATAGACTTATTTTCTAAGTATCTACTCTGGGGCAAATACAGGGTTAAATATGGAAGATGAATGAGTAATGTAACCCAGGTTACACATAAATATTTTAGGTTATTACATACCTTTGATCATTGCACATTGTGTACTTGTGCCAAACCTTCATTCAGAATCCCATAAATATAAATATGTATCAACTACAAAGTTTAGCAAAACTTAGCTGTCTACAAGTATACATAGAATTAAAGCATTCTATAGCTGGCACCCAAATCCCATGGGGGAGAGAGCTGAATACCCAGTTTGGACAATCCAGAGACCACAGTGAAGTCTCCCATTTCTGCCCACCTCTTCCACATCCCTGGCCCAAGATGAACCTGAATAGTGCCTCTGGATACATGAATATAGGAGCAGTCAATTGCAGGAACCTCCTGGGTCTGGCCTGTGCCCAGAACTGAACTGAACAGGTCACACAACTCTTTGTACACAAATCCTGTGCAGGGAAGAGCTGGACGCTCAGAAGTGTGGATACTACTGAGAACTCAGAGAAGACTACTCTCTGCCCACATTCACCACCCAAGAGGAAATCATCTAGTGCCATCTGTGCACCCTGGACATAGGGACTTTGGAGCAGTCAGGCGCAGGACCATTTGGGTTTCTGCCTATGCCAAGAGCTGAAAGCCAGTTGACAGGAGTGCCTACACACCTGAGAGCAGAGCTCTCTGATCCCAGATCTGGCAGAAAGAAAACAGGTCTACAGGAGCACTGACACACAGGCATACAGGAAGGTCAAGCCACTGTCAGAGACAGCAAGAGAAGCTAATACTAGAGACAACGTGATAGCCAGAAAGGCAAGAGCAAGAACCTAAGCAGCAGAAACCAAAGACTACTTAGAATCATCAGAGCCCAGGTCTCCCAGCAAAGCAAATACTGGATATCCAAACACACCAGAAAAGCAAGATTTTGATATAAAAATCACATTTTATGATGATGATGGTGGAGGACATTAAGAAGGACATAAATAAATCCATTAAAGAAATACAGGACAGAGGTCCAGACACCGCCTGGATCTGAAAGGAACTGGTCAACAGTTCTCTGCACCCAAATCCTGTGGGAGGGAGAGCTAAACCTTCAGAGGGGCAGACACACCTGGGAAGCCAGAAGAGCTACACTCTGCCCACATTTCTGACTCCAGAGGAAAACACCTAACACCATGTGGGACCCCGATGCACAGGGGCTCCCGGAAAGGCGGCACAGGCCCTCCTAGTTACCGCCCTCACAGAGAGATCAAAAGCAGCCACCCACAAGCAACTTGAGCCCAGGACCACAGGTAAGACCAACTTTTCTGCTCCAAGCTACCTGCCCGGTGGACTCAGGACACAGGCCCACAGGAACAGCTGAAGACCAGTAGACAGGAAAGACTACACGCCCAAAAACAGAACACTCTGTTCCCATAGCTGGCTGAAAGAAAAGAGGAAAACAGGACTACAGTACTCCTGACACACAGGCCTATAGGACGGTCTAGCCACTGTCAGAAATTGCAGAACAAGGTAACACCAGAGACAACCTGATGACAGGAGGCGAGCACAGGAACCCAAGCAACAGAAACCAAGACTACATGGCATCATCGAAATCCAATTCTGCAACCAAAGCAAACACTGAATATCCAAACACACCAAAAAAGCAAGATATAGATTTAAAATCACATTTAATCATGATGATGGAGGACTTCAAGAAAGACGTGAAAAACTCCCTTAGAGAAAGGGAGGAAAACATAAATAAATAAGTAGAAGCCTATAAAGAGGAATCACAAAAATCCCTGAAAGAATTCCAGGAGAACACAATCAAACAGGTGAAGGAATTAAAAATGGAAATAGAAGCAATCAAGAAAGGAAACAGGGAAACAACCCTGTATATAGAAAACCAAAGGAAGAGACAAGGAGCCTTAGATACAAGCATCACCAACAGAATAAAAGAGATAGAAGAGAGAATCTCAGGAGCAGAAGATTCCATAGAAATCATCGATTCAACTGTCAAAGATGATGTAAAACGGAAAAAGCTACTGATCCAAAACATACAGGAAATCCAGACCTCAATGAGAAGAACAAACCTAAGGATAATAGGTATAGAAGAGAGTGAAGACTCCCAGCTCAAAGGACCAGTAAATATCTTCAACAAAATCATAGAAGAAAACTTCCCTAACCTAAAGAACGAGATGCCCATAAACATACAAGAAGCCTACCAAACTCCAAATAGATTGGACCAGAAAAGAAACTCCTCCTGCCACATAATAGTCAAAACACCAAATGCACAAAATAAAGAAAGAATATTAAAAGCAGTAAGGGAAAAAGGTCAAGTAACATATAAATGCAGACCTATCAGAATCACACCAGACTTTTCGCCAGAGACTCTGAAAGCCAGAAGATCCTGGACAGATGTCATACAGACCCTAAGAGAACACAAATGACATCCCAGGTTACTGTATCCTGCAAAACTTTCAATTAACATAGATGGAGAAACCAAGATATTCCATGACAAAACCAAATTTACACAATATCTTTCTACAAATCCAGCACTACAAAGGATAATAAATGGTAAAGCCCAACATAAGGAGGCAAGCTACACCCTAGAAAAAGCAAAAAACTAATCATCTTGGCAACAAAACAAAGGGAAGAAAAGCACAAAAACATAATCTCACATCCAAATATGAATATAACAGGAAGCAATAATCACTATTCCTTAATATCTCTCAACATCAATGGGCTCAACTCCCCAATAAAAAGACATAGATTAACAAACTGGATACGCAAAGAGGACCCTGCATTCTGCTGCCTACAGGAAACACACCTCAGAGACAAAGACGGACACTACCTCAGAGTGAAAGGCTGGAAAACAACATTCCAAGCAAATGGTCGGAAGAAGCAAGCTGGAGTAGCCATTCTAATATCGAGACTTTCAACTAAAAGTCATGAAAAAAACATAAGGAAGGACACTTCATATTCATCAAAGGAAAAATCCACCAAGAAGAACTCTCAATCCTAAATATCTATGCCCCAAATACAAGGGCCCCTACATACGTAAAAGAAACCTTACTAAAGCTCAAAGCACACATTGCACCTCACACAATAATAGTAGGAGATTTCAATACCCCACTCTCATCAATGGACAGATCATGGAAACAGAAGTTTAACAGAGACATAGACTAAGAGAAATCATGAACCAAATGGACTTAACAGGTATCTATAGAACATTCTATCCTAAAACAAAAGGATATACCTTCTTCTCACCACCTCATGGTACTTTCTCCAAAACTGACCATATAATTGGTCATAAAACAAGCCTCAACAGACATAGAAAGATAGAAATAATCCCATGCATCCCATCAGACCACCACGGGCTAAAGCTGGTCTTCAGTAAGAATAAGGGAATGATGCCCACATATACATGGAAGTCGAACAATGCTCTAGTCGATGATAACCTGGTCAAGGAAGAAATAAAGAAAGAAATTAAAGACTTCTTCGAATTTAATGAAAATGAAGGTTCAACATACCCAAAACTATTGGACAGAATGAAAGCTGTGCTAAGAGGAAAACTCATAGCTCTGAGTGCCTGCAGAAAGAAACAGGAGAGAGCATATGTCAGCAGCTTGACAGCACACCTAAAAGATCTAGAACAAAAAGAAACAATTCCACCCAGGAGGAGTAGAATTCAGGAAATAATCAAATTGAGAGCTGAAATCAGCCAAGTAGAAACAAAAAGGACCATAGAAAGAATCAACAGAACCAAAAGTTGGTTCTTTGAGAAAATCAACAAGATAGATAAACCCTTAGCCAGACTAACGGGAGGACACAGAGAGTGTGTCCAAATTAACAAAATCAGAAATGAAAAGGGAGACATAACTACAGAATCAGAGGAAATTCAAAACATCATCAGATCCTACTACAAAAGCCTATATTCAACAAAACTTGAAAATCTGAAGGAAATGGACAATTTCCTGGACAGATACCAGGTAGTGAAGTTAAATCAGGAACAGATAAACCAGTTAAACAACCCCATAACTCCTAAGGAAATGGAAGCAGTCATTAAAGGTCTCCCAACCAAAAAGAGCCCAGGTCCAGATGGGTTTAGTGCAGAATTCTATCAGACCTTCATAGAAGACCTCATACCAATACTATCCAAACTATTCCACAATATTGAAACAGACGGAGCACTACCGAATTCCTCCTATGAAGCCACAATTACTCTTATACCTAAACCACACAAAGACCCAACAAAGAAAGAGAACTTCAGACCAATTTCCCTTATGAATATCGATGCAAAAATACTCAATAAAATTCTGGCAAACCGAATCCAAGAGCACATCAAAACAATCATCCACCATGATCAAGCAGGCTTCATCTCAGGCATGCAGGGATGGTTTAATATACGGAAAACCATCAACGTGATCCATTATATAGACAAACTGAAAGAACAGAACCACATGATCATTTCATTAGATGCTGAGAAAGCATTTGACAAAATTCAACACCACTTCATGATAAAAGTCCTGGAAAGATTTGGAATTCAAGGCCCATACCTAAACATAGTAAAAGCCATATACAGCAAACCAGTTGCTAACATTAAACTAAGTGGAGAGAAACTTGAAGCAATCCCACTAAAATAAGGGACTAGACAAGGCTGCCCGCTCTCTCCCTACTTATTCAACATAGTTCTTGAAGTTCTAGCCAGAGCAATCAGACAACAAATGGAGGTCAAGTGGATACAGATCGGAAAAGAAGAAGTCAAAATATCACTATTTGCAGATGATATGATAGTATATTTAAGTGATCCCAAAAGTTCCACCAGAGAACTACTAAAGCTGATAAACACCTTCAGCAAAGTGGCTGGGTTTAAAATTAACTCAAATTAATCAGTAGCCTTCCTCTACATAAAAGAGAAACAAGCCGAGAAAGGAATTAGGGAAACGACACCCTTCATAACAGACCCAAATAATATAAAGTACCTTGGTGTGACTTTAACCAAGCAAGTAAAAGATCTGTACAATAAGAACTTCAAGACTCTGAAGAAAGAAATTGAAGACCTCAGAAGATGGAAAGATCTCCCATGCTCATGGATTGGCAGAATTAATATAGTAATAATGGCCATTTTACCAAAAGCGATCTACAGATTCAATGCAATCCCCATCAAAATACCAATCCATTTCTTCAAAGAGTTAGACAGAACAATTTGCAAGTTCATCTGGAATAACAAAAATTCCAGGATAGCTAAAACTATCCTCAATAATGAAAGGACTTTAGGGGGAATCACTATCCCTGAACTCAAGCAGTATTACAGAGTAATAGTGATAAAAACTGCATGGTATTGGTACAGAGACAGACAGATAGACCAGTGCAAAAGAATTGAAGACCCAGAAATGAACCCACACACCTATGGGCACTTGATTTTTGACAGAGGAGCCAAAACCATTCAATGGAAAAAAAGATAACATTTTCAACAAATGGTGCTGGTTCAACTGGAGGTCAACACGTAGAAGAATACAGATCGATCCAAGCTTATCACCCTGTACAAACTTAAGTTCAAGTGGATCAAGGACCTCCACATCGAACCAGATACACTCAAACTAATAGAAGAAAAACTAGGGCAGCATCTCGAACACACGGGCACTGGAAAAAATTTCCTGAACAAAACACCAATGAATTATGCTCTAAGATCAAGAATCGACAAATGGGATCTCATAAAACTGCAAAGCTTCTGTACGGCAAAGGACACTGTGGTTAGGACAAAATGGCAACCAACAGATTGGGAAAAGATCTACCAATCCTACAATAGATACAGTCCTTACATCCAAAATATACAAAGAACTCAAAAAGTTAGACCGCAGTGAGACAAATAACTCTATTATAAAATGGGGTTCATAGCTAAACAAAGAATTCACAGCCGAGGAATGCCGAATGGCTGAGAAACACCTAAAGAAATGTTCAACATCTTTAGTCATAAGGGAAATGCAAATCAAAACAACCCTCAGATTTCACCTCATACCAGTGAGAATGGCTAAGATCAAAAACTCAGGTGACAGCAAATGCTGGCAAGGATGTGGAGAAAGAGGAACACTCCTCCATTGTTGGTGGGATTGCAGACTGGTACAACCATTCTGGAAATCAGTCTGGAGGTTCCTTAGAAAATTGGATATTTAACTGCCTGAGGATCCAGCTATACCTCTCTTGGGCATATACCCAAAAGATGCCCCAACATATAAAAAAGACACGTGCTCCACTATGTTCATCGCAGCCTTATTTATAATAGCCAGAAGCTGGAAAGAACCCAGATGCCCTTCAACAGAGGAATGGATACAGAAAAAGTGGTACATCTACACAATGGAATATTAATCAGCTATCAAAAACAATGACTTTATGAAATTCGTAGGCAAACGGTTGGAACTGGAAAATATCATCCTGAGTGAGGTAACCCAATCACAGAAAAACACACATGGTATGCACTTATTGATAAGTGGCTATTAGCCCATATGCTTGAATTACCCTAGATGCACAGAAAAGATGAAACTCAAGAAGGATGGCCAAAATGTGAATGCATCACTCCTTCTTTAAAAGGGAAACAAGAATACCCCTGGGAGGGAATAGAGAGGCAAAGTTTAGAACAGAGGCAGAAGGAACACCCTTTCAGAGCCTGCCCCACATGTGGCCCATACATATACAGCCACCAAAGTAAGTAAGATGGATGATGCAAAGCAGTACAGGCTGACAGGACCCGGATGTAGATCTCTCCTGAGAGACACAGCCAGAATACAGCAAATACATAGGCGAATGCCAGCAGCAATCCACTGAACTGAGAATGGGACCCCTGTTGAAGGAATCTCAGAAAGGACTGAAAGAGCTTGAAGGGGCTTGAGACCCCATATGAACAACAATGCCAAGCAACCAGAGCTTCCAGGGACTAAGCCACTACCCAAAGGCTATACATGGACTGACCCTGGGCTCCAACTGCATAGGTAGCAAGGAATAGCCTAGTAAGGGCACCAGTGGAAGGGGAAGCCCTGGGTCCTGCCAAGACTGAACCCCATTGAACTTGATTGTTGGGGGGAGGGCGTTAATGTGGGGAGGATGGGGAGGGGAACACCCATAGAGAAGGGGAGGAGGAGGGGTTAGGGGGATGTTGGCCAGGAAACTGTGAAAGTTAATAACAATTGAAATGTAAAGAAGAAATACCCAATTTAATAAAGATGAAAAAATGGGGTACAGAGCTGAACAAAGAATTCTAAGCTGAGGAACATGGACTTCCTGAGAAGTAGCTAAAGAAATGCTAAACATCCTCAGTCATCAGGGAATGCAAATCAAAACAACCCTGAGATTCCACTTCTCACCAGTCAGAGTGGCTGAGCTAAAATCTCAGGTGACAACAGATGCTGGGGAAGATGTGGAGAAAAAGGAACACTCCTCCATTGTTGGTGGGATTGCAAACTGGCACAATGACTCAGGAAATCTGTCTGGAGGTTCCTCAGAAAATTGGACACTTACTCTCTGAGGACCCAGCTGTACCTCTCTTGGGCATATACCCCAAAAATGCTCCAACATGCAACAAAGCCACATGCTGCACTGTGTTCATAGCAGCCTTATTTATAATAGCCAGAAACTGTAATGCCCTTCAACAGAAACCAGATGGCCTTCAACAGAGTAATGGATACAAAAAATGTGGTACATCTACACAATGGATTACTACTCAGCTATTAAAAACAATTAACTTCATGAATGTCATAGGCAAATGGATTGAACAAGAAAATACCATCCTGAGTGAGGTAACCTGATCACAGGAAAACACACATGGTATGTACTCACTGATAAGTGGATATTAGCCCAGAAACTTGAGTCACCCAGGATACAATATGCAGACTACATGAAGTTCAAGAACAAACATGACCAAAATGTAGATGCTTCACTCCTTCTTAAAAAGGGGAACAAAAATATTCATAGGAGAGAATATGGAGGCAAAGTTTGGAGCAGTGACTGATGGATCAGCCATTCAGAACTTGCCCTTCATGTGCCATATATACGTGTGTGTGTGTGTGTGTGTGTGTGTGTGTGTGTGTGTGTGTGTGTGTGTGTGTGTGTGTGTATACATAGTCACCAAGACTAGATATGATTGATGAAGCTAAGAAGTGAATGCTGACAGCATCCGGATATAGATGTCTCCTGAGAGACACAGCCAGAATACAGCAAATACATAGGGAAATGCCAGCAGCAAACCACTGAACTGAGAACGGAACTCCCGTTGAAGGAATCAGAGAAAGAACTGGAAGAGTTTGAAGGGGCTCGAGACCCCATATGAACAACAATGCCAACCAACCAGAGCTTCCAGGGACTAAGCCACTACCTAAAGACTATACATGGGCTGACCCTGGACTCTGACCTCATAGTTAGCAATGAATATCCTAGTAAGAGCACCAGTGGAAGGGGAAGTCCTTGGTCCTGCCAAGACTGAACCCCCAGTGAACTAGATTGTTGGGGGGAGGGCGGTAATCGGGGGAGGATGGGGAGGGGAACACCCATAGAGAAGGGGAGGGGGATGGAATAGGGGGCTTATGTCTGGGACACCTGGAAAGGGAATAACATTTGAAATGTAAATAGAAAATAAATATCCAATAAAAATATTTACTAAGCGAAACAACAACAGCAGCAGCAGCAGCAGCAGCAGCAGCAGCAACAACAACAACAACCAAACTTCCTATAGCAGCTATCATTTGGTAAAAACTATTCTAAATCTTTTTCATGCGTATTATAAACTCATTTAATTGTCATAATTTTGTGAGGCAGACAACATTATCATCTCTATGTTATAGCTGAAAGGTAAGGAATAGAGAAACTAAATAAATTATCCAGAATAGTGCTGCCATGAAATGTTAGAGACTTAATTCAAAACTTTCTGTGTTGAGGCTGTTTTGCTGCTGGCTCAGTATTCTGACTGTTCTTCCAGAGGTTCTATAACCTGATGCAGATAAACTAGCATTTAAAAAAGATGTTTCCACATTCAAATAGTTAACAAAGAAGAAATAAACATAACTTTGGAAACAATTCTAAAAAATAATTTCCATGCTTCTCCTTATTCTCATCTTTTTCCTCTTCCTTTCGTCCCTCTCTCCCTCTCTTCCCCCTGCTCTGTCCTTTCCTCTTTCCTTCTCTTTCTCCCACTCTCTCATGTACTCGTATAATGATAAAACCTAGTAACTAATCAATAGGTTGTGGTAAATCTTTCTGATTCTAACTTATTACTCATTTATCAAATTGACTCATATCCATCCTTACAGGTCAAACAAATAGATGTTTATAGCCTACCACTCAATGCCTTTTTCAATAAACGTTTGAGTCTTTTCTTATTAGAATTTTCTTGTCACATTTTATTCTGTTATAATAGCATATCGTGTAATCTATACTCATTGGTGTTTGGTATTTACCTGGTGCCATGCATTCACTGTCATTACGTACTTCCAGAACATTATCTTCCCCATGAAAGGAAATCCACATTAACAGTCATTCACATTGCTCCTTCTCCTCAACACCTAGAGAACATTATTCTACTTTTTGCATCTATGAATTTATCTATTATGAATATTTTATATAAATAGAATCATAAACCATTTGAGGTTTTATGTCTGGGTCAAGGTACATCCATGTTATATCCTGTGTTAACTTTTGATTTTTCTATTATTAAACAGCATTCCATTATACAGACACATCAAATTTTGTTTGTCAGTCCAGCAGTTGATTGACATTTGCAGTATTTCCATCTTTTGGTTATTAAAAATGATGCTTTTATGACCACAAGTGAGTTTTCATTTTTGCATATTTTCAGTTCTTTTCTACATAAACAAAATCCTTGAGTAGCTGGATAATGTGGTAATTTTATGTTTAATATAATGAGAAAAGCTAGACTGCTTTGCATGGGAGAATTGCATTTTCCATTCCTTTCAGCAAAATATTTGGGTTGTAATTTGTCTAAGTCCTCAACATCATCTATTATTTACCTTATAAAAAAGTATATAGCTTTAAGTTTGAAATACACTGAACACTACTGTTAATATGGTTGAGTTGCTTTTATTATGCTTGCTAGCCCTTTCTACAACTATGAAACACTAGTTCATATTTTACCAATTTTAAATCACATCACCAATATTTTTTTATGTTGCAGACATTCTTTATATCTTCTGGAATTTTAAAAAATTAAATATAAAATGTCTTTTTGTAAGCTGTCTTTTCATTTTTAAATAATTTCTTTTGGTGATAAATGTTTTTAAATTTTATGACATTAATTGCTTTTCTTTCTTGAAATTTTTATTTCATGTCTAAGAAACTGTCAAAATACAAGATCACAAAATATTACCCATATCTTTATTAGAATTTTCATAGTTTGTTGCTTTTATATTTAGGTATTTGATTTACTTTCTTTTTTTAAAAAAACCAACACTGCCATATCCTTTACTTGAAAAATATGGATTCTGAACATTTCCATATGCAAGTGTAACAGTTTGAATGAACACCATAGTTTACTCGTATTAAAAAAATCAAATTCTGTCATACTCCTTTGACCAAGACAGTAAGAAATGTTTGATAAAGTTCAGAAAGAAACACTCTCTTGATAGGGAAGTGGCAAAATTCTGCAAGAGTATATGGGACTTGAAATATTGTTGGGCTCATTTTTGGAAAACAAATCTTGCTATTTGTTTCTTTTGTAAAATGTCATAAAGATTAAAAAGGAAAATGCTGTGATCCCTTGTTCACAAGTATCTTAATTTAATTCTGTAGAGTTTTAGGAATTAAGGATCTGAATATGGATTTTTGTAAACTATCATGCCTATCTATCTCTTGGAACGTTAAGTACTACAAAAGAATTCATAATCTCACCTGGAGACAATGCTAATATAGACTACACTCTTGCTTAAAACCCATTTCTGATATATAAAGGTCAATACATTTCTCTAAGAAGTTATTCAGCTTTTCTTTGTTTTTGTTTTTCTAAGACAGAGTCTCACTATGTAGTTCTTGCTGTCCTGGATTTTACTACATAGACCAGGCTGACCTCAGGTTTAGAGATCCATCTGACACCTGAAGGGTTTGGATCAAAGGTGTGAACCACTGAGATCAGCTCAAGAACCCTTCTTAAAAATCAGAATCCTCTAATCCCGGCACTGGGAGGCAAAGGCAGGCTGATCTCTGCGTTCACAGCTGGCCTGATCTACATAGTGGGTTTCACATAAACCAAAGTTACATAGCCAGATTCTATCTCAATGCAAAAACTAAGGAAAACCCCAACAAAAACTTAATTCTGAATACATGACTAACAGTACATGCACCTTTGCTGACGACAAAGTTTTCTTCTTAAAGAGTCAGAGGTTAGACCTCTGAAGGTAGATGAACACGAAGTTGTATTTGGATGTCTTCCAAACATGGTACAAATGCAACACATAAAACCTTTCCTAACTTCATTATTTTTGCAAAGTATTGCTAATTGCCCGGGCTTCAACCTTCTAAACAAGTCAGCTCAGTCTGGAGTAGCTGTAATTACAACCATGTAAAACTGTGTCTGGCTCTAATTTTTCATTTATGCCAATAACATATTTTCTAAGAGACTATTTAGTAATTGTTTTAAAGCGTTATTTTTCACTTATGAAGTACAATAAGCATCAAATATAAAATATAAAAAAAACCCAAGGTGATGAATACGGATGTTTTCTTTCATAGTTGCATAATATCACTCTATTAACCCCTATACACACTGGACTAGGCAGAGAAATATAACAGTTACAACTAGAATTGCTTTGTGTAGACGAAGGTAAGGCTCTAAGTTCTTGTGTCCATGAATATTTTTTTCTAGCAGAGTTCATTGACTCATGAGGACAGAAGTAACACTTTATTTCCAGATTCTGTATTTTAAACCATCTGTATGTGTATTCTTTCGTCTCTCCTGATAATTATAACTTTGTGATAAATTGTAGAAAGAAAATGGGAGTTCCATTCACAATAAATGCTTGAGGAAATTAGAGAAACCTTGCAATTTTAAATAAGTTTTACACTCAATTGCTTTTTTTTGCAAAACACAAAATGACTTCATAGTATTAAAAAGAGTGCATTAAATTTAGAGATTGTTGTAGATGATATTGCTCTTTTAACATTAAAAATTTAAAGCATGAATACAGGATATAGTTGACTAAGGTATTCTCTAAAGCCTTATATCTCTATTGTTTATTCCCACATACTTTATTTTACTTCATTTCATCATATCTGAAGTTATCTTATCTTTATTTTAAGTTTGTTAGTTGCTGGTATATAAAGATGCTAGCCATTTTTGCATATTTATCTTGAACCATTAGGTGTACTTTTTTGTTTGCACTAGTATTTTTTTGTGTGGATTATACAAATAAACCATCCAATATAAAGTAAGGATGTGTCAATCCCACTTAGAAGGGGGAACAAAATAACTAAGGGAGGCAGAAAGACCGAGGAAGGTGAGAGGTGATGGGGAGGGGTAAAGGGCGACAGGATCAGGTATGGGGGAAAGACAGGAGAGAGGTTCAGGAAAAATGCAGCTACGGGGGGAGGGGAAATTTCCAAAGACCTGGAATGTGAGAGGCTTTCAGGACTCACTGGGCCTGACCTTAGTTGAAATGTACAACAGTGGAGAGAAGGAACCTGAAGAGACCACCTCCAGTAGATAGATCAACCTACCTTCAATTTTTTCAAACCAGAATTGTTCCAGTCTAAAAGACATGCAAGGACAAAAACGGAGCAGAGACTGAAACAAAGGCTATCCAGTGCTCTCCAGTGACTGGCCCAACTTGGGATCCATCACATGAGCCAGCACCAACTCTGACACTATTATTGATGCCATGTTATGCTTTGGAAACTGGAACCTAGCATGGCTGACCTCTGAGAGCCCCTACCAGCAGCTGACTGAGACAGATGCAGATACTTATAGCCGACCCTTTGACTGAACCCCGGAGACCCTTATGGAAAAGTTAGGGGAAGAATTGAAGGAGTTGAAGGGGATGGTGGCCCCACAGGAAGAACATCAGTGTCAAATAACCCGGACCCAGAAGCTCCCAGAGACTAAGCCGCCAACCAAACAGTATACATGGGCTGGTCTATGCCCCCAGCACATAGGTAGCAGAGGACTGCCTTGTCTGTCCTCAGTGGGAGAGGATGTGCCTAATCCTGTCAGGATTTGATGCTCCAGGGTGGGGGGATTTGGGAGTAGGGTGGGGTAAGTTGGGGGTGGGTGGATAGAGGGGGACCCTCTCAGAAGCAAAGGGGAGAAGGATAGGATCAAGTACTCTGGGAGGGGGACCGGGAAGACCAGAAACACTTAGAATGTAAATAAATAATTTTAAAAAAGAGTAATTGAGAAATCAGAAATAAATGGGAGAAATACAAACACGTTTAAAAATTGGAAGATAATGTGAAAAAAGTTCTGCTATGACATTATAAATTTTATAATTCCATTGAAGTGCACACATAAAATAATTAACGTGTTAGTTCTATAAAGGAGCACTAATGTAGGCGTTTTCTTCGGATCGTCAGCATTATTCTTATAAAACGGCAGGTGGCGCAAGAGACCAATGTAAAACTAGAACAGCAGCAAGCCAGGCTTTATGGGTTTGCTTTTTTTTTTTTTTTTTTTTTTTTTTAAGCAAAATTGTTTTTCCAAGGAAATGCCTAGTTATAAGTAATATACTTTCCAAATTTTCAGATGATACTTTTATATACTCTTAAATACATGTATGTGTTTACGCACTATCATTTACTTTTCTGATCAGTATTTCTTTAATTCATGTTATACAATGATACTGTTTTAGCCACTGGAAACATAGCAATGAATAACACAATAACAGCTGCTGCCCTTGCGAAGAGGAATTCATTATCCTCCTCTACTTCGTTTTCTCCCCTTCACTTAAGGAGTTTGGAGACTCACATTGAACATCTCTTTCTCTGACACTGTTTGGATGATTAGCATTTTGTAGTGTCTCTGGACTCGGGCACTATTTTTCACAACCTGAAGATGTACCCATATTGAAATCTTGGAAATATTTAAACCTAAATAACATACTATCTGATTTATATCAGCTCCTAGACATATGGGAACACCAGGCATGCATTTAAAATCTTGTAATCAGAAGCACTTATCATAAACCTATACAGTAGGTTTTAGGTAAGTAGCTGTTCAGTAAGTAATAATGTTTGTAATTTTGGTATCACACAATCCTGAACTAAGTATAATTACTGTTCCTGTATACCAATCGATTCTTTAGTAACACAAATGGTGGTATTCTTTCTGTTCAGAGTAACCATTCCCTTGACCTGTGCTTTTTTTTTTAAAAAAAATGTTTATTCTTGAGAATTTCATACAGAATTTCATATCTATCCTCATTTTCACCTTCCAATTCTCCCCAAATCCTGAGACTACAACAACCATACCCATATCATTTCTTTTTCTTTTTCTTTAAATTACTTTTATTTTTTACAGTCCAGTCATTTCCCCTCCCAGTCCGCTCTCCCTACAGTTCCCCATCCCATTCTCCCTATCTCCGAGAGAATGTCCTCATCACCTCCCACCCCTCCACCCATGCCAAGCCTCTCCATTCCCTGGGGCCTCAAGTCTCTAGAGGGTTAGCAGTCTTCTGCTGTATGTGTGTTGGGACCCTTGACCCAGCTAGTGTATGCTGCCTGATTGGTGACTCAGTGAGTCTGAGAGATTTCAGGGTGTCCAGGTTAGTTGAGACTGCTGATCTTCCTATGTGGTTACCCTCCTCCTCAACTTCTTCCCGCCTTTCCTAATTCAAGCACAGGGATTCTTGACTTCATTCCTTGTTGGGTGTAAGTATCTGCCTCTGTCTCAGTCAGTTGCTTGTTGGGCCTCTTGGAGGACAGCCATGCTAGGCTTCTGCCTACCCTTGATCTGGTTTCCAATTGGGGCCTGTCACTGGACCTCCTTTCCCTCAGTCTCTTCTCCATCTTTGTCCCTGCAGTTCTTTCAGCAGGAACAACTCTGGGTCAAAGAGTTTGACTGTGGGATGGCAAGTCCATCCTTCCATTCGATGCCCTGCCTTTCTACTGAAGGTGGACTCTACAAGTTCCCTTTCCCCATGGTAGAGCATTTCATCTAAGGTTCCTCCCTTTGAGTCCTGAGAGTCTCTCACCTCCCAAGTCTCTGGTACATTCTAGACAGATATATAGATATATAAATATATAAATATAATTTTAAAATTTAATATCTAACATTCATTTCTACTATATATATTTTTCCTTATTTAACCTATTTAATCTAATTTCTTGAAAATACTTAAATTTGTTATGGATTAACTATTTATGTTCTCAGGAATATGTATAATGAGATTTGATTCTCTATGTAATGATAATGTAATGATTCTGAAAGATAGATGATTTGGTAGATAAATTATGAAAATGTTACTTTATGAATGACACTACTGTTTTTAAAATATTTTAATTCTTGTTTAATTTTTATTTTCTTTTTTTGCAAGTTAAATACAGCTAAATTGCAAACAGGTTCAACCAAGATATTTTATCTCACCTTCCTAGTGGAGTCTTCTTTTCTTATCTAGCTACTGACCAGGCTATAGATGGTATAGGGGGAGGCTTTCTTAGGTAGCAGCGTCCTGAGGCTGTTGCAAGTGTCAGGAACAAGAAGATGTTTTCATGCATGTGCCCATTCATATTTACTTCGATCATGAATCTGAGCCCCTGGACTGAGGGTGAACTAGAGAATCAGACAGTCTAAGGGAGGAAGAAGTAAGCCATCTCTTTGCTATAACATTCTAAGCAAAAATTTTAGAATTTTATTCTGGTTTCCTTGCCATTTATTCTTGGTGACTCATATATCTGATGCCTGATGCTGGCAGAGGTGGCCCAGGTCTTCGGCTGGCAAACTTGCAATTCAGTTTGTGTCTGTGTCTTCATAAAACATTAAGGCCTCTGAAGGCCTTGAAAGATCTGTTACCATTTCCAAGGTAAACTTGAACAGACTGCCTTATATTACACAAATATTTACAGTCTTATAGTATTTTTATATATTTTTGCATACAAGTCAAACATTTATGATACTTATGCTTGCAGTTGAAGACTCAGAATACATTTTAGAGGAAGAAGTGCTATTTGAAATAAGAAGCCCAAGGCTTTGTCCTGGGTTGAAAGCCTGAATTCACCTGTATCTGAAACCCAAGGACAAGTAGATGTGAGGAAATAACCATCCCCTATGCAAAGCCTGAATGGGACATGTCCAAGGTATTATTAGTGTTCTTGTAATGTACCAGGGTACTAGTTTGTTGTCTTCTTTAGGCATAAAATATTTGCAACCTACTTTTAATAAAGATTCAACCTTTCCCCTAGCCCACAACCCAACAGAGGTAGTAGAAGAGATATGGGGGAGGTGGACTTGTTCAGCAACCTGCTCAGTAGAGTTCTTTGGGGTTGAGCTCAATCTTCTTTGGCAGTAGTTCAGTCTTGTAGCAAACACAAAATTCGACTCAGCAGCTGCAAACCAGTCCTCTAGGAAGGCAAACAACAGACATGAACCAGTAGCTGTAGTTCAATCCTGAAAAAACACAAAACTCTCCATGTGAGATGAAGCCTGGGAAGCAGGAAACTGCCTCAGGGACCTCATAAGCAGTTCTTGGAGGAGTTTCTCTTAATGGCTATGGTGTCACAAGTTGAACTCACCAACTTTATGTAAGGTGAACCAATACATGCCTGTCATTAGCAAAGAAGTGTGAAGCAGAGCAAACCAAACTAATGCTCAGTGCTCCTCTCCCAATGTCTATCAGGTGATATTTATACTCCCTCTCAGGTCCTTCCATGTGTTTGATGTATCAAACATCTTTTCAATTCTATGCCCCAGCAAAACATCATTTGACATAACTAACTTTCCAAAGAACTAGAAGTTTCCATTTCAGTCTTCAATGCCAGATGTAGAGGGCTGCAATAACATTCGCCACCACTAGATGGCGCTGGCTTCCACTGCGCCCCACGTGGAAGGCCAGGATAGCCTCCGCCATTACAAGATGGCGCTAGCCTTTGCTGCGCCAGCCGACTCCCTTTCAGGAAGTTATCTGTGTGCGCATGTGCAAGAGTGCCTTCGTGCCAGATCTTTGCCCACTCCGGGGCGTGCCTTATGAGATCATGGGTAAACAACCAATCAGGTGTGGATGCGCCACACTAGGGTGTTTATAAGCGCGCCATGTTGGCGCGGCGGGCCCTTCCTCTTCTAAGATTAATAAAGTTGGTCACAGTAAGGATTTCTGTGTACCTGCGTGTTTCTTGCCGGCGATAGGTCGTGGGTGGGACAGCCAGATTGTTAGTATATTCAGGTTTCTATATCAGAATGCCACACAGATTAGGGTGGCTAATAAACAATAGAAATTTATTTTTTGTAGCTTTGGAGGATGTGGAATGTAAATATATTACCATTTATTAGTTAATATCACATTTAATATTTTATTCTTGTTCTCTCATCCATTTTTTTGACTCTTTCAATCTGCCAAGTTATTTTCCAAATACATTTTTACAGTAAAATCTTTTTTAAACTTGAGATAACATTTCAGAACATTATCCCTCAATGCTTTAAATTATAGTCAGATTTCTGTATCAAGTTTTATTATATAAGTTACAGAGGCCACTTCCAGTAGATAGTCACAGACTCTAGATGAGGGATGAGGCCACCCACCCATCTCAAAAACTTTAACCCGTAATTGTTGCTGTCTAAAGGAAATGCAGGGACAAAGAGTGGAGTAGAGACTGAAGGAAAGGCCATCTAAACACCATCCCACCTAGAAATCCATTCCATTTGCTGACACCAAACCCCAGCACTATTGCTGATGCCAAGAAGTGCTTGGTTATTCAGAGCCTGCCCCACATGTGGTCCATATATATACAGCCACCAAAACCAGATAAGATTGATGAAACTAAGAAGGGCATGCTGACAGGAATGGGATATTGATGTCTCCTGAGAGACACAGCCAGAACATGTCAAATACAGAGGCGAATGCTAGCAGCAAACTATTGAACTGAGAACAGGATCTCCATTGTAGGAATTGGGGAAAGAATTGAAAGAGCTGAAGGGGGTTGCAACCCCATAAGAACAACAATGTCAACCAACCAGAGCTTACAGGGACTAAGCCACTACCCAAAGACTATACATGGACTGACCCATGACTCCAGCTGCATATGTAGCAGAGGATTGCCCTTTGGGCACCAATGGTAGGAGAAGCCCTTGGTCCTGCCAAGGTTGGACTCCCAGTGTAGGGGAATGTCAGGGACCGAGAAGCAGGGTGGATGGGGAGGGGAACACCCTTATAGAAGAAGGAGAGGGGGATGGGATAAGGTGCTTATGTCAGGGAAACCAGGAAAGGTAATAGCATTTAAAATGTAAATTAAAAAAATCCAATTAAAAAAGAAGTGCTTGCTGACAGAAGCCTGGTATAGCTGTTCCGAGAGGCTCCGTCAGCACCTGACTAATACAGATGCAGATACTCACAGCCAACACTTGAACTGAGCCTGGGGATCCCAAATGGAAGATTTAGGGGAAGGACTGAAGGAGGTGAAGGGAATTGTAACTCCATAGGAAGAACAACAATATCAACTAACTGGATCCCCCTCGAGCTCCCAGAGACTAAACCACCAGCTATTAAACCACCAACCGAAGAGTATATACATGGATGGGTCCATGGATCTAGCTACATATGTAGCAGAGGGTTGCCTTATCTGACATCAATGGTAGGGAGGCCCTTGGTCCTGTGGAGGCCTGATGCCCCAGCATAGATGTATGCTAGAGCAGTGAGTGGGAGAGGATAGGCAGATGGGAGAGCACCTTCTTAGAGGCAAAGGGAAGGGAGATGGGATAGAGAATTTGCATAGGGGAGACCAGGAAGGGGAGCAACATTTGAAATGTAAAACCAATTAAAAAAAAAAAACCTAAGCGAGTGCCAACCTTTTCCTAAATGTTTTCCTTATATTTAGTCCTTTTTTTTCCCACTGAGGCCAAAGTCATCCTTATAACAGCTTCTTAGTATGTACAACACTGTAATCCATGGATCTTCTGGTAATTTGTTCACATTATTGACACAGAATTGTACCCATATGGTCATATTTCTACCACTCTTATCATTTAATTTCAATATCTCTATAAAAGATATATTTGTTTATTCTCAGATATTTTGTTTTATTCCTTCAACATTACTTCAAATCCAGTAACCCCAATTCATTTCTACTTCTATTATTTAAATTCTGTTTGTTCAGGCCTAATCTTCAAGTTGAACTTGAAGCACTCTCACTTTGGATTCTTCAGAGTTATTATTATAATTTTGATGGTAAATTATGCACTCTGTTAGTTCATTCATATGTTCATAATCACCTATTCCATTTCTATTATTTGACTCAGCATATTTTGTCAATGCCAATATTTTGCCAAGAACTTACAAAATTTTTCCACCCAAGGTATACCCTCTGGAAAATAAGTGAAAATTTCTCTTCCTCCTCATTTTTTTTTTCTGATTACCAACAAATATAAACAGGGCCCTCACTGATTGATCAAACTTTTGAGAATAAATTCCAGGTTAAAACATAGAAAAGTAATCTTGCAGTGTGGTTCCAATAAATATTTTAGATTAGGCACAAAAATTGGTCATACCAGAAAAATGATATGTGATTTTATTGCAATTGAAAACTTGGGATCTATGTGAGAATAAATTTTCTAAAACATTAAATAAACAGGAGTTGGAACATTTCTCAGTCAATGAAGAGCTTGTGATACAAGCCTAAAAGACCTCAATTTTTCCCCCAGAACTCATGAAAAAAACCCAAATTGTAGTGTTGTGTACTTGTAAACCCACAATTGGGGAACTCAGAGGACTCCAGGGACTTGTTGACCAGCCAGCCTAGTCTAATTTGTAAGATACATGCCAATGTGAGACCCTATATCAAAGAACATGGTAGACAGCCCCTGAGGGAAACATTCAATGTTTATGTCATTTGCCCTCATTTGGCAGAAGCAAAACATAAAGAGAGAAAGCAGTAAGAGATAGGCAACACACCATACTGATTTTTAAGAGTGATCTAGATCATTAGCCGTTATGGAAATGTAAATACTACTTTGAGAATTCATCTTACCCCAGCTAAAATGATTATCATCAACAAAACAAATGCAAAAAATACTGGCTAAGATGTGGAGGAAAAGGAACCATTTTGTTGTTGGTAGAAAGGAAACTTGATACAGTTATTACAGAAATCATTTATATACACTATACTTAAAATTTCACTCTTTTTTTTCCCTTCTCCATTCAACTCATCCAATCTCCCCACCAATAGCATTTCCATAGTACCAGTATACACTGAAATTGGAAATACAGTCAAAGGACTTTGTATTTTATCACAAAGATTCTTGCACATCCATGTTTGTTGCCCCTGTGTTCACAATACCTTATAATGATAGTGCAAATGTGGCTTATATATAAAGTGAAATTTTATTTGTTTGTAAAGAGAAATGAAATGACAAGATTTACATGAAAGTGAATGTACTCAGAAAATATTTGAGGTAACCCAGGCTCAAAAAGACAAATGTCATGTGATTTCTCCTATGAAGATCTTAGCTTGAAGTTTTCAGAGTTTTGTGTTTGTATTAGAGTGAGTATCTCAAAGCCAATACCCAGAAAAGGAACCATGAGATAGTGAGAGTTAGAGGAGATGTCTTGAGGAGGGCAGCAAAACACAAATAATACCAAAGTAGAGAGTGCTGATACTAAGAATGTCAAGGTTTAAAGGAGATGAGTATGGTTATGAGAGAAAGGTAGGAGCTGGGAAGAGAGTTAAGAGAAATATAAACACCTAAGCCAATCAAAAACCCTTTGTCTACAATGGTGTACCACCTGGAAGACAAGCTAAGGCAACGGTGGCATAAAGCTTGTGGGAGTGACTAAACAATAGTTGATTTGACATAAGGCCCTAACAGTGTTTGTCTGACCAAGAAACTGATATTAGAAAGCCGGGGGGTCAAGGGGGAAAACCAAATAGTACTATTATTTTTTTAATGTTGTGATAAAATGACTACTAATGATATTTTGCTATACTCATAGATTAGTGCCTGGTTCAGTCATCATCGGATAAGCTTCCACCTGCAGATGATTGGAACAAATACAGAGACCCACAGCCAGGCAATATGCAGAGAGTGAGAGACCTTCGAGCACTCGGTTCTAAATAGGATGTCTCCATCAAATCTCACTACTAAGGCTTAGGAAACCTGAATAAGAGGAGGATGCAAAAATGTATAGCATCCAGAGGAAATGGAACACTCAAAAAAAAGCACTTCTAAATCAACCGGAGGAAACCTCATATGAAATCACAGGGACTGAAACAATTCACAGGGCCTTCATGGGTCTAGACCAGATCTTTGGAGCTTATATTATGGTTTTCAGTTTAGTGCTTTTATTGTATTCTTGAATGTGTAAATGAATGGGTTCCTGATGCCTCTGCCATCTCCTGGGCTCTTTTCATATATATACATACATACATACATACACATATATATATATATATATATATGCTTCAAATATACGATTTTAACACAAACATTAAATATATATAATGAATAGATGAATGAATAAATGAATGAATGAAAATCTAGTCACCATGGTAAAGGTTAACAACCAAATTATCATTTATGTCTGCTGAGAGAGGGAAGATCAGGCTTCTCCAATGGGATGACATTAGCTATATCAACCACTCCAGAGCAGGCCTCATGTTCAGTAGTAGCTAGCCAACATATAATGGACTCCACAGTCTTTCTAGTGTTTTTATTTGGTTATAGATTGCAGAGTTTTTGTTATTGTTGTTGTTGTTGTTGTTGTTGATAATGATGATGATGATGATCTATTTGGTGGTATTTTGTTTTATTTTCTTGGTTTTGATGTTCTATTGGGTTTTTGTATGTTTTTATTTTGGAGAAAGAACTTAAAGTTGGTGGGTAGGGAAGGGAAATTATATGGAAAGACATTGGAGAGGGAAAGAATGTGATCTACATACATTTAAATTTGAGGTCAAATTGTTTTAAATAATAAAAATATAAGAAAAAAGAAAACTAGTTCCAATTGGAAAAAAGCTGGGTGGATTAAAAAGCATATATAATAAGCCTACTACTTTATAAGCTAATTAAAAATTCCAATAATTAAAACAATGATGATAGAAGTACCCTATGTTGGTGGAAATGATGTTCCCAGAAGTCATACATTTTAAAATGAAAAGTCTATTACCAGGTTTAAGATGCCTCCCTTAATTACTGGCCAGGCAGCTCCCAGAAGCTCTCCAAACAATGCCAGCTATTGTCATTTCTCTTTGTCGCCCTCCAGAATGAGATGTTAGAACCATATTGCTGAAGACACTACTCACTTGGAGTAAGATACATAGAAATTAGGCTGGAAGCTTCCTCCCTGCTGGCTAGCATTAATAGTGCCAGATGGTTCTATGCAGGCTGCTGTGGAAGAATATTCATCAACAACCTTATCCACCTGTCAACCCTGTGTGCCACAGTGGCAACCAGCCAGGAAAAAAGAAATATATCCACAGATGCAATTGTAGCATGACAGCACTGAAAATAACCAATCACTTTCTGAGAAGTCCCTAGCAAATTCATGTTTGCTATCATAAACTGCCTATGGCTAAGAGGAGTCCACAAGGAAGAATTTACTACTGACATTTCACTAAAGGAGCAACTAGTCAAAATGCCTTCTGGATATGTGTGTTCACATTCATAGGACAATGCCGTTCTTAGCCTCATCCATAGATGCTTCTTTTGGCAGAGAGCCACAGTTAATACAGAAACTCATAGCTTTTCAAAACGTAGAAAATAATAGACTGTTTAGTGCTTAGGCCCAAAATGGTACATCTATTGGACCTACCCTACCCCCAGGGCACAGGAAAAATAGCAGAAAGGGAGTCAGAAAAATTTAAGAGCCAGAAGACTGGGGATACTGCAGCTGCTTATTTAGTAAAATATCCTATGCCCAGTTTGCTCCTAGGGAATGTACTAACCTTAACAAATGAAGTGAACAATGTAAGAACAGAGATGAGCCTTGGATTTGAGGCTCACCACATACCTACCTACAGTTCACTTTGTCTGTGTTGTCTATAGTTCATCATCACTCACCTTACATAATAGATCAACACTCCACCCATACTTTTCACTTTCCCTCCATCATGGCATTCTTTGTATTCTTTACTTTCCTGGGAAACATTACTCCTCTCTTCTTTTAGGTTTTTCTCATTTTATCTTAAGTTTTAAGACATACCTGAACTCAACTCCTACTACCCTTATTTATATTCCCCTAACTCTGGGAAGGATAATATGGCACCAACAGTTGCACAGAAAACAAGCACATAAATGCTAACTGAATTCTTGCTCTTCCAGTGGAATTTAAGATCTAATCTATATGTCTTGGACTAAGTTAGCCAATGCTTATATTATTATAATCATCAGTGAAAACAACCATCTGCTTCAAATATACAATTTTAATACAAACATTTCCCATGTCTCCCCACATTTTATCTGTCTTTTTCTATAGACATAGATGCATTCACTCAATTCTGTCTTCTTCGAGTCATGGTAGAATTTCAGAATCTAGGAGTCTCTGCAATTAAGGAAGTAACTGGAACATTGTTCCTTGTCATAGCCACCTTTATCTATATACCTAGAAGAACCAGATACTTTAAATATGTAAGAGAATGGTCATTTGAAATGGAATTTCACCATTTGAAATTGGAATAATAATAATAATAAGTCACCATGGGCATGTTATCTTCTTATAAAGGGAACAGGGAGATTGAAGAAGAAACGGGAGGATGGTGAGTTGGAGGTTTCGTGTTCCATGGTACCTGGGTAATTTTTAATCTGATGATGGTACTAAGGAAACATACCTTGCTTCACCTTCAGGCTGTTCTTTCCCCAGTGGTCAGCTGTCTCCAAACTCATATCATCTTTAAGTATATTCTGACTCACTAGAAAAGGGAAGCTAAAAATAGCCAAGCTCAAAGTACTGGTAAGTTACCACAGACAAATCACCCTGAACATGACTAAATCCCTCAAAATAACAGTTACATTTAATGAGCTTGATTAAATCAATAAGCACTTGATGCATACATACATATAACACTGTACCACACAGGCTTGTATCACTGTTACATATTATTTGTTTTTAATGTTTAAGACGATGGGAATGATAATTCCTTTTATTTTACTGGCTAATGATTTTATCAAGCAATTATATTGATTGTATTCTATAAGTGTACACAATTTTAAAATAGTTACTTAAATATAAGCATCATTTTATTAGAAGAAATAGAACTCTGAATTCTTATTATTCTCCAGTTTCCCCTTACCACTCAATCATGTGTTTCTTCTCTTTCTCTTCTTCCCTAGGCAGTTCTTCACACACTCCCAAAATATTCTATCTAACTTGTACGTTTTTCGTTGTGAGCTGACGATGTTGATACTTTACTATAAAAGTTAGCAATCTCAGCAGCAGCTGCTTCCACCACTTCAGGTTTTCCTTTTGAACTTTGCAGTGCCTCTACAACGGTAACTAATCAACTCAACTTTCCAAGAGCCCTAATATGCCCCATCATGAACTAAACTACTCTCAAGATGAAATGTTTTCTTTTGATTTAGAAAACTGGCTTCCCCTCAAGCTAAGCTCCTAGAAAACCTTCTATGCTCATTGCCACATTTTGCTTCACACCACCTTTGCATTTACTGCAATTTGAAAATTCCTAATATGTTTTTGTTTCAGAATTTTGATATGAGCACTGAATTTACATCTTCCCCTCTTCTCTTCCTTCGCCAACTCCTCCCATGTCTTGTTCCCCATTTCTTCTCAAGTTTGTGGCCTCTTAGTCTTATTATTTTGACATGTATAAACATATACATTTTAAAATGAAACTAGTTAAGTTCATTTATGATTATTCATGTGTGTCTATTTACGGTTGATCACCTGGGAGTGTATTACTTGTTAGAGGGCTCATCTCTGGAAAAGACTGATTTTCCCTCTCTTAACAACCATTTGTTTCCCGTATCTCTTCACCTATAGCTGGTGGCTTGTGAGGTTTCCCTCATCCATACTGGCATGTTAACAGGTACTGACTTGTTTAGGAGACCAAGTTGTTGAGATTTCATGGGCTCAGCTTCTCTATCAGATATGGAAGGCACTTTGTTTCAGTACCTGTCCTGGTCACCTGGCACTTAAATTGTTTTCACACAGTCTTCTTCTATATTTCTGAGCCTTCCATATAGGAGTTAAGTTGTGATATATACCAAGTGGAGTTGGGTACTCCACAGTCAGTCACTGGGTACCTTTTAAGCAGTTGTGGCTTTCTGTAATGTTCTTCATTAGCTGCAAGAATACATTTCCTTGATGAAAGGTGAGAGCTATCCTTAACTGTGAATATAAGGGTTGCTATTTCGAATGTAGTTAGAAATTATACTAATTTAGGAAAGTGCCAGTAATACATTCTTCTGTAGGAACCTTAGTGTCATCATGCACAGGTAGGCTAGGCTTAGTATTTCTCTCCTATTGACCAGGACTTAACCCTTATTAAATGTTGGGTCGCCATTGCACTTTTCAGACTATCTTGTCATGCCAATTATTGTTGTGGTTCAAAGGCATCACAACTCGGTAAGACTATTTTCTGGTTTTTCCCTTGACTGTTTGCTAGTATCCTTCTGATGGTATCAGAGCTAGTCCTCAGGAATGATGCTTCAAGTTTTGTTCCAGATCGCTTCCTTAATTCCTATTGCCAGTGTATATGATATCTTAAGCAAGGGTGTATTACCTTCAAATTCTAAAGACTACAGTAGTTTTAAGACGGGGTTTCTCTTCTTGTCCCCGGTATTTTCTTAATATATTGGCTAGCATTCATATAAGGAATGGATTCTATCAAGTTCTTCAATTACTGCAAAATTTGCTACAGACTTGCAAGTTTTTTGTTTCACAAACTTTTTCTGTTGTGCACTCTGGTGACTCCCCTATGCTTCTTAAGATTCTTTCTTCAGTGCTTTCTATGACTACATTAAATTTGCTCTAATTTTACTCTATCAGAGATTCTCCTGTTTCATGAGCTGCCTTGCATGTAATTGTCTACTACATATTAGATATCTTCAAGGTGCTCTCTTTAAGCTGGTGCCTTTATCACTTTACATGTTCTTGTTATTTCAAATTCTCTAAAGGCCGAGTTGTCATTTTCTATGTGGATAACTTTTCACTCAAGTGTATTTCTAAGTTTATGTATATTCTGAAGTAATATCAAATATATATATATATATATTTGACATGTATATACATATATATATCCCTAATTAAACTCATGCTAATTTATGATAGTCACTGGACCTCATCTTGTATCCTGTATGAAAGTAAATGACACCATATCAATTATAAATGAACAGACCTCTCCATTATCCCTGCTCATGTCTAATCAGCTGGGATTCCTACAAATTTCAGATTGCAAATATTTATAGAAATGGGTTTTTGTATTCATTTCCATTATTATTGGCCTGCCTTTTATGTGGACTAATATAGCTTCCTTTCTCTTTATTACCTGCCTATGAACTTTTATTTTAAATCTCTTGACTTCATAGAAGCCAGAAGAGGCTATAAAAATGTACACCTAACTTGCCTCTTTATAAAGCATTTTCAATTTTTTCATTGTCCATAGGGTGATATATTTACAACAGTATTGTTGGGAGGTTAGCCCACAAAATAGTACTTAAAGTTTCAAATTCTCCTTCAAGTTTTTCTTAAGAAAACTTCATAAATGGAAAAGGAAATGGTTCTGCTTATAACTTCTAAATAGAGCGAAGTAGAAAATACTCATCTTTCTTAATTTTATAAAATTTGTAACGTGACGTGTACCCCCCTCCACATCCACTTTTTAGTTATGTCTTTAACAAGCATAAGCATTGAGGTGTAGCTTTTTATACACTGATATACATGCATATAGGTGTGCATACAAACACACTTTTGTTTTATTTTTAATTTATTTACTTTTTTTAAGCTCCAGATTTTATCTCCCTCCCAGTCCACCCTCTGACTGTTCCATAACCCATACCTCTTCCTGCCTCTTTTCCACGACGATGTCCCCACTCATCCACCTCCCCCATCCCACCAGACCTCTAAACTCCCTGGAGCCTCCAGTCTCTTGAAGGTTAGGTGCATCTTCTCTGACTGAAGCTCAAAACACACATTGTAACTCACACAATAATAGTGGGAGACTTCAGCACCCCACTCCCACTAATGGATAGGTACTGAAACAGAAACTAAACAGAGACACAGTGAAAATAATAGAAGTTATGAACAGCACATTTTTCTATCTTGAAATAAAAACTTGGAAAATGTATGTTGTCACAACTGCAGTGATTCATAGACACAACTGCCTTGATGTTTCTAGAGAATACTGTCTCTCTTTTTTTTTTTTTTACTTTTCCCATGCCTTCTTTGGGAATGAACCATGAGCTTTGGGATGTGGTATGAATGTCATGCAAATGTCTTATTTAGGGCTGAACATTCATCATCTTTTATTACCTACATCTTAACTAGTTGTTGACCACAATTCCAGTGAAAAGCAACACATCCAAGAGTATATGAGCAGTATAAATAGGGTTTGATGGGTTTGAAAATCATAAAACAGAAAGAGAATATACATGTGGTTGGGTAGAGAACATATGGTGGATATGAAAAGAGTTGGAGGCTGGGGATTTAGCTCAGTGGTAGAGCGCTTACCTAGGAAGCGCAAGGCCCTGGGTTCGGTCCCCAGCTCGGAAAAAAAGGACCAAAAAAAAAAAAAAAAAGAAAAGAGTTGGAGGGAGTAAATATGATCATTTTATGAAGTTCTCAAGGAACTAATAAAATAAAAAATCCTCAGAAAATGCTACATGCTTAGTAGTTCACAACATTTTTGTTTTTGTTTTTTTTTTTTCCTCTTCTACCTAGTTTCATCTCATTTCTGCTTATTTTTAATACCTCCTATTTGGTCAATTTTATTTATTTTTCCTTTTTTAATTTGTTTATTTACTTTATATCCCAACTGCTGCCAAATACTGGTTCCTCCCCCATACTTCCTTTCCCCATCCTCTTCTCCTCTGAGAGGGTTGAGGACTCCTGGGTACTCCCCTACCCTGGCACATCAAGTCTCTGCAGGGTTAGGTGTATCCATTCCAACTGAAGTCACACAAACCAGCCCAGCTAGAAGAACATATTCCAGAGACAGGCAACAACTTTAGAGATAGCCCCTACTCCAGTCATTCAAGACCCATGTGAAGACCAAGTTGCACAGCCGCTACATATGTACAGGGGGCCTGGGTCCAGCCTATGTGTTCTCTTTAGTTGGTGGTTTAGTCTCTGGGAGCTTTTCTGTGGAGTTACTGTCCCATTAAGAGTCCTCAATCCTTCCCTTAACACTTCCATAAAGGTACTCAAGCTCTAATCATTGTTTGGCTGTGTGTCTCTGCATCCATCTGAGTCATGCACTGTGTGGATCGTCTCAGAGGATAGCATTGTTAGGTCTTCTGTCTGCAAGCATAAGAGAGTATCATTTATAGTGAGCATCAGGGATTGGTGTTTGCACATGAAGTGAGTTGCTAGTTGGGCTGGTTATTGTTTGGCTATTCCCATAGTCCCTGATCAATCTATGGTCCCAGCATTTCTTGTAGACAGAAAAAATTTGGGATTGAACGTTTTGTTGGTGGGTTGGTGTCCCCATCACTCCACTGGAGTTCCTGCCTGGCTATAGGAGGTGGGTTTTCAGGTTCTATATCTCCACTGCTCTGAGTTTCAGCTAAGGTCACTCACATTGATTCTTGGAAGCCTTCTAAATCCCAAGCCTCTGGCATGCCCTCAAGATGGCCCTCATCCCTACCAGTTGCAGATTTTCATTCATTCTCATGGTCATCTGGCCATCTCTCCTGTCTCTCCCCACATCTGATCCTGTAAACCCCATTCCTCTCCCCATCTCCTCTCCCACCCAGTTCCTTCTCTCCATCTGCCTCCTACAACTATTTTACTCCCTATTCTAAGTAAGATTTAAGCATCCTCACTTGGGCTTCCCTTCTCGTTTAGCTTCTTTGGATCTGTGGAGTGTCACATGGTACCTATGTTTTATTTCTAATATCCACTTATAAGTGACTACATATCGTGTATGTCTTTCTGAGTCTGTATTACTGCACTCAGAATGATATTCTCAAGTTCTATCCATTTGCCTGAAAAATGCATGATTTCTTTTGTTTTTAGTGACTGAGTAGTATTCCATTGTGTAGATGTAACACATTTTCTTTACCCATTCTTCACTTGAGAGACATCTTAGTTTTTTCCAGTTTCTGGCTATTATGAATAAAGGTGCTATGAACATAGTTGAGCAAGTGTCCCTATGGTATAGTGGGGCATCTTTTCGGTATATGTCCAGGCATGGTATGGCTGTGTTTTGAGGTAGAACTATTTCCATTTCTGAGAAACTACAAAGTTGATTTCTGCAGTGGTTGTAAAAGTTTTCACTCCAACCAGCCATGGAGAAGTGTTCTCCCTGCACACCATCTTTTCCAGCCTGTGCTGTCACTTGAGATTTTGACCTAAGCTATTCTAACTGTTATAAGATGACATCGCAGAATTGTTTTGATTCGCATTTCCCTGATGCAGCCTTGACTAATATCTCCACTTAACTTACACCTCTCAAAAACCAATGGATACTCTTTTAGTTTTGTTTTGCTTGAAATCATTACATTTGGAATTGTTTCCAATTCTTGATTTGTGACTCATATTTAGATTTTAATTTTATATCCTTTCTCAGTCTACACACTTGCCTAGTAACCTGATCCATGATGATTACTTCAATTTTCCCTTGTATTCTAATCATATTATCTAAATAATTTCACGACACTTATTTCTTTTCAGAGTATGCACATATTTTGAAGGCCTTCTAAGACTCTCGAAGTCAACATGTTCGACCCAGACTAACTGTTATCTCAATGCTGGTGAATTTTACTTTTTTTCTAGTTGGTTGCAATAGCATTTATCCTATTTCCTAAGCTCCAAATTTCAGTTGATCTTAATGTCTTCCTTTCCTTCATCCCTCCACCATATCTGATAAATCACAAGTTCTATTGATTTTTATCTCATAAATGTTCCAGAATTTAATTGCTTCATTCTGATCTTGCTAAAGCTATGCTCCTTCACGACCAAATAATTTCATGCCTAGTGAAATAACATAAACTCTCAGATCTCTATGTATCTAATAGTCTCTAATCCATCTTTTTTTCTGACAGAGTGCCCTTTCTATTTGAAACTGTCTATATGACTCAAACATTTTCACTAACTATGTACTGCTAAAAAAAGAATTATGAAAATGTATGATTTCTACTTGTATGCCCAAAGCAAAGATCACTGACAAAATTGATGTGCTCTTCATAGAGAAGCTCAACATGGCCTTAAAATCATGTTTACATAGTTTTCTAAGAAGCAAACTACTAACTGATCATAACTGAAAAGCAAGCTAACCTTTAATTCAATATTAAGCTCAGAAATAATAATAAAATTTATCCTGCCTATAAACCTAGCCTACTAAAGATCAGGCCTTCTGATGATCTAAGGAGGTGTGCCTCAAGTCATTTCCTGCCAACAAAATTTAGACTATAATTTTTCAAGTCTTACTGACACCTGGTGGCTGTAACTAAACAATCTGCAATAAACAACATACAACAAGAATACTTGCTCCACTATGTTCATAGCAGTCTTATTTATAATAGTCAGAAGCTGGAAAGAATTCAGATTCCTTTAACAGAGGAATGGATACAGAATGTGGTACATTTACATAACGAAGTACTACTCAACTATTACAAACAATGACCTCATTAAAATTTTAGGCAAATGGATGGAACTTGAAAATATCATGCTGAGTGAAGTAACCCAAACACAAAAAAGCACACATGGTATGCACTCATTAATAAGTGGATATTAGCCTCCTTTGTATTAAGGGAATACTCATAACACAGATCATAGATCGTATGAATCCCAAGAAGAAAGACCACACTAAAGTGTGGATGTTACAGTCCTACTCAGAAGTGGGGAAGAAAATAAGCTCAGGAGGTAGAGGTAGAGAGGGATCTGGGAGGGAAAGTGGTAGGGGAGGGAAAAGGGGGGGCTGGTTTAGACGCAGAAGGAGATGGAGAGAAGTACATAGAGTCAGGTACCTGAAAGGAGGAGAGTAACAGTAGGGGAGGAGGAACTGGGGGTAACCACTAGAAAGTCACAGATGCAAGTGACCCAAGAGGTTCCCAGGACACAACAGGGAGGACGACATTTGCTGAAATACCCAACAAAGGGGAGATAGAACCTGTAAACACCATATCCAGTGGATAGGCACAGCTCCTGTTTGAGGAGTGGGGCCACCCACCCACCTCAAAAATATTAATCCAGAATTCTTCCCGTCAAAGGGAAACGCAGGGACAAAAACTGGAGCAGAGACTGAAGGAAAGGCCATCCAGAGACTGACTGACCTAGGGATCCATCCCATCTTTAGACACCAAAACTTAGACACTATTGCTGATGCCAAGAAGAGCTTGCTGACAGGAGCATGGTATAGATGTCTCCTGAGAGGCTCTGCCAGAGCCTGACCAATACAGATGTAGATGCAAGCATCCAAACATTTGACTGAGCATGGGTACCCCAATGGAGAAGTAAGGGCAAGGACTGAAGGAGCTGAAGGGGCTTGCAACTCCATAGGAAGAAAAACAATATCGACAAACTAGACACTCCAAAGCTCCCAGGGACTAAATCACCAACCAAAGAGTACACGTGGAGTGACCCATGACTCCATCTAAATGTGTAGCAGAGGCTTGCCTTATTGGGTATCACTGGGATGGGATCTCCTTGGTCCTGTGAAGGCTCAATGACCCAGGGTAGGGAAATGCTAGGGCTCTGAGACAGGAGTGGGTAGGCAGTTGGGGTAGCAACGTCATAGAGGCAGGTGGTAGAAGGGTGTGATAGGGGGTTTGCGGAGGGGAAACTGGGAAGGGGGATAACATTTGAAATGTCAATAAATAAAATAACCAATAAAAATGAAAAAAATAATTTCCAACAAAATGTGGTTGTTTGTAGTTTATAAAATACATCATATTCTCTCATATTTCTGACCATATTTTTTAAGAAAACAATCCTTAGTTACAATACCTGCTTCCATGGCTGAAGTGGCCTGTAGGTTCCCAGGGAATATAAGCAGGAATTGGAAGCTTGGAAAAAGCAATGTGTAGGGAGAATGATTCACTGGAGATTGGAGTTGGGGTGGGGGGGATAGGAGCTCAGCAGATGGTGTGCTGCACAGCTTGAAGTGAGACTGGTGGAATAGACTTGAAGTAGCTGAGAAAGAGATGAAGATCTGCAGTTAGACTACCTGCTTTCCTGCCATGAGACTATGTTCTCATTATGATCGCTAGACCAAGGACTTGAAATGCTAGGGGATGAACTAACTGCTCTGCTCAGAACTGCACATGCAAGAAGTGGCTCATCTTGAATGAAAACAATTCAGATTCAAAGTAAGAGGTATGCATTGTGCAGCGCATCCCGATCTCAATAACTTTTCGGCATTACAGTCTTTAGTCATTAATAGGAATCTAGAAGCACTTTATTTCATTATAAGAATGAATACTTAAGAGAAGGAAGGAAGTAAAAAGGAGAAAGAAAAGAAAGATGGGAGAGATAGGGATAGAATGAGGAAGAGAAATATCATTTTTAATTAATTAGTTAATTTATTTATTTTGATCATTACATGATTTTTGTTTTGCTCCTCTTATCTGTCCCCTCTCCCAGAGTTCTTCACCCCATCCCTATCCCCTTCACCTCTCAGTGGGTGGCCCATCCCCCTTCCCTGGGGCACCAAGTCTGTACAGAATTAGGCAATCCTCTCCCACTGAGGCCAGATAAGTCAGTCCTTTGCCACATATATGCCAGGGGCTATACAATAGCTCGTGTAAGTTCTTTGGTTGGTGGCTTAGTCCATGGGAGCTCCCAGGGGTCCAAGTTATTTGACACTGTTGTTCTTCCTATAGGGTTGCCATCCACTTCAACTCCTTCCTTCCCCTAACTCTTCTCTAGGGTACCTGGCCCCCCTGTACTGATCTACATTTGCCTCAGTAAGCTGTTGGGGCCTCTCAGGTGCCATGCAAAACACTTGCCTGCAAGCACAACATAACATCCTAAGAGTGTCAGGGTTTGGTGTCCAACAGTGGGATGAATTCCAAGTTTGGCTGGTCACTGGTCAGCCATTCCTTCAGTATCTGCTCCAATTTGTGTCCCTGTATGTCTTTTAGACCGGAAAAATTCTGAGTCAATTTTTTTTTTTTAATGTGGGTTGGTGTTCCCATCCCTCTACCTGGGTCTAGGTATTATCTCCTGGGGATTGTCTCTTCAGGTCCCATCTTCACACTGTTGGGCATTTCTGCTAAGGTCCTGGGAGCCTCTCACATCCCAGGTCTCATGGACTTAGATTTCTAGAAGTTCCCTTAACCCACCTCCTACCCCCGAAAGCTGCATATTTCTATTCATTTTCCTGGCTCTCTGGGCTTTTCTCCTGTCTGCCCTCCTATACCTGATCCTGCCCCCATTTCCCCTCCCCTCTCTGCTCTCTTACCCATGTCCCTTAGTCCTTCTGGCTTCCCTTCAAAGTGGGATTGAAGCATTCTCACTTGGGCTTTCTTGTTTAAAATCTTAAGGTGGGTGGGGGTACATCATGGGCATTTTGTACTTTTTGGCTACTATCTAGTTATCAGTATTAACCATTTGTCATTTTGTAACCTCACTCACAATGAAATTTTCTAATTCCATGTAGCCTGAAAAAGTCATGATTTTTAATACCTGAATCGTATTTCATTATGCAAATGAACCAGATTTTTCTGTATCCATTCTTCAGTTAGGGAACATCTGGGTTGCTTCTAGTTTCTGGCTATTATGAATAAGGCTACTAAGAACATAGTGGTGTAAATGTCATTTTGGTATGGTAGAGGATCTTTTGGGTATGTACCCAGGAATGGTATAGCTGGGTCTTCAGGGAGAACTATTTCCAGTTTTCTGAGGAACTTCCAGATTGATTTCCAGAGTGGTTGTATAAGATTGCAATCCCACCAGCTATGGAAATAGTCTCAAAAACATTGGCAAAAAAGAAAATTTTCTGAACAGAATATTAATGGCTCAGGCTCTAAGAGCAACAGTCGATAAATGGGACCTCTTGAAACTAAAAAGCTTCTGTAAGGGCAAGAACACTTAATAAGACAAAGTGGCAGCCTAAGGATTAAGAAAAGATCTTCACTAACCCTACATCCGATAGAGGGCTAACATCTAAACTGTATAAAAAAACCCAACAAGTTAGACTCCAAAAAAAAAAAAAACCCCAAATAACTTATGGAATACAGAGCTAAACAGAGAATTCTCAACAGAGGAATATCAAATGGCTGAAAAGCACTTAAGGAAATGTTCAAAGTTCTTAATCATCAGGGAAATGCAAATCAAAACAACCCTGAGATTGTACCTTACACCAATCAGAATGACTAATATCAAAATCTCAAGTACAGCACATTCTGACCAGGATGTGGAGAAGGGGAAAAGACAGATCTTTGACAAGATTAGTGGGTTTCATTAAGATGGCGCATCAAGCAAACTGTCCACACGATCAGAAAACTTCATTTGTTTAGAAGAGTGCTTTTCCATGATTGGTATAAAAGGGTGTATAGCACTTTAGCAATACTAGTTCATAGACGTACTAATTAATAATTCTTTTCTAAAACATCAGAATGTTTTGATTCATTTTTATGAATGCCATTTATGCTTCCATTAAAAACCACATTTTAATAAAGATACATATGACTGAAACAAACTCAGATACACACAGCTAAATGTTGGATGTAGGTCCTGGGGGGGGGATAGGATTCTTATGGAAGAGCTGGGAAAGGATTGAAGGCCCTAAATGGGGTAGGGACTCCAAAGGAAGACCAACAGAGTCAACTAACCTGGATTTCTGGGAGCTCTCGGTGACTAAGCTACCAACCAAAGAGCATGAATGGGCTGGACCTAGGCTCCTTGCACATGTGTAGCTGATGTGCAACTCAGTCTCGATTTATGTCCCCTAACATCTGGAGCAGGGTAAGGGTCGTCCCTAAAGCTGTTACCTGTCTGTGGAATCTGTTCCCCAACAAGGCTGCCTTGTCTGCCCTCCCTGGGAGAGGATGCACCTATTCCTGCAGAAACTTGATGTGCTAGGGTGAGGAATACTGAGGGTACCCACTCCCTCTCAGAGGATATGGGGTAAGGGACTCTGGGAGGGGTGACTGGGAAGGGGACAGTGATCAGGTTGTAAACACAGAGAGAGAAAGAGATAGATAGATAGAGAACAAAGCAAAACAAAAAAGATACATAGATACAATAGAGAATTGTTTATAATGTTTCTAAAGTGAATAACAGATAGTTATAATTTAGCAATATTTATAAAAAGGCTACAGGTATCTACTTTAAAAACAGTTTCCAGGGTTGGGGGATTTAGCTCAGTGGTAGAGCACTTGCCTAGCAAGCTCAAGACCCTGGGTTCGGTCCTCAGCTCCGAAAAAAAGAAAAAACAAAGAAACAGTTTTCAAATTTTCATCTATAGGTTTATGTGCATAGAATTTAATAATGTATGCACATGATTTTTAGTAAAGTATTACTTGGAATTTGAAAAGTACCCTGGAAATATCCTAGAAATCTTCATTATGTTGCTTGGATAAATTACAGCACATACATATGATATGTAACCTTTTCAAAAAGGACTCACCCCAAATGTGTTCAAATATGAAACTCTCACTAACATAGTATAATAAATTAAAATACTATCAACTGCAGGTTTAACATAGTTAATATATTTAAGCAAAAGAGCAATGATGCTTATAAAATATGAAAATGCAGAGGCTCTCAAACTTTGTAGTATCAACTCCTGTATAAATTTCTGAGACTGATAGTTAATTCATTATTTTCTCATGTATTACGTTCCAACTGATTTGACTTTCTTCTTCACTCCCAGTATCCCCTACTCAGACCCCATCCCCTTCTACTCCTCTTCCTTCCTTTTCAGAAAAGTTCAGGGATATCAACCAAACCTGGCATACCAAGTTGCAATAATACTAGGCACTTCCCCTCATATTAAGGCAGGACAATGCAATCCAGTAAGAGGAAAATGGCCCCCAAAGTAGGCAAAAGAATCAGGGACAGCCCCCACTACTGTTAGGAGTCCCACAGGAAGACCATGCTATATAGCCATAGGATATCAGCAGAGGGTAGGTTAGTCCCACACAGGATGCTTCATTGTTTTCTCAGTCTCTGTGAGCTACTATGAGCCCAGATTAGTTGATTCTGTGGATTTTCTTGTGGTGTCCCTGAGCCCTCAAATTTCTTCCCTGTCTTTCTTACGTGTCCCCCCAAGATCTGCCTAATGTTTTACTGTGTGTCTTTGTATCTACATCAATCAGTTGCTGGATGAAGCCTCTCTGGTGATGAGTATACTAGGTTCCCATCTACGAATAGAGCAGAATATCATTATGAATCATATCATTGACTGTTTGTTTTTGTTTTTGCCAGTCTCGTTTGGTTCTGTTCTAGGTCTCTGGGAAATGCAACCTCTGGTTCCTGTCCTTCTAGGCAGTGTCAGAGGTGGGCTATCTATTGAGGCATGGGTCTCAAGCTGGGCCAGTCAGTGGTTGGTCACTCCCACAATTTGTACAAAAATCTTTACTGCAGCATATTTTGCAGGCAGGAAAAACTGTAGGTTCAACTTTTGTGACTAATTTGGTCTCCCAATCCCTCCACTCAAAATCTTGCCTGGTTATAAGAGATGGCTCCTCCAACTTCTATATCCTACTTTTCTAGAAGTCTTAGTTGGGGTCATCCTTGTAGATTCCTGGGAGTTTCCATTGCTCTAGGTTTCTAGCTCATCCCCATGATGTTCCCCTCCAATTCTGGTTGTCTCTCCCTCCATCTTCTTACCTTATCTCTCCTATTTTCATCCTGACCTATCACCATACCAACTAGGATATCTACTCTATTGCATCCTCCTTTGAGCCCTCATGGGGTCTGTGGATGACAGAATGATTCTCTTTTATTTTATACATAATATCTATTTATAAGTAAGCACATACTCTGTCTTTCTGGGTCTGGGTTACCAGGATGATGATTTTTTCCTAGTCCTATCTACTTGCCTGAAAATTTCATGATGTTATTTTGGTTTTTACTATAGAGTAATACTACATTGCATAATGTGCCATATTTTCTTTATCTATTCTTTGGTTGAGAAATATCTAGCTTGTTTATAGATTCTGGCTATTATAAGTAAAGCTGCTGTAACATAGTTGAGCAAGTGTACTTGTAGTAGAATGGAATGTCCTTTGAGTATACACCCAGGAGTGGTATAGCTGGGTCTTGATGTAGGTTGATTCCCAGTTTTGGGGGAAACTGCCATTTAGATTTCCAATGCAACTATACAAGTTTGCATTTCCACCAGCAATGGAGAAATGTTCCCTTTACTTCACATTCTCAACAGCATCAGCAGCTACTTAGCCATTCTGACTGGTGTAAGATAGAAATTCATGTCCTTTTAATTTGCATTATCCTCATAACCAAGGAGGTTGAACATTTTTTTAAAGATTTATTTATTTATTATATATAAGTACACTGTAGCTATTCAGATTTAAGTGATTCTCAGCCATTCAAGATTCCTCTGTTGAAATAATATCCATTATAAAGTGACAATTTTTAAAGTTAGGAATGCTGCTTAGCACAGGGACCCTGATGGAGGACTTAGAGGAAGGACCAAAGGAGCTGAAGGGATTTGCAATACCATAGGAAAAGCAACAATATTAACCAACGGGAACTTCAGAGCTCCCAGGGACTAAACCACCAACCAAAGAGCACACATGGACAGACCCATGGCTCCAGCTGCATGTGTAGCAGAGGATGGCCTTATCTGGCATCAATGAGAGGAGAGGTCCTTGGCCCTGTGGCGGCTCAATGCCCCAAAGGAGGGGAATGCCAGGGCAGGATAGTGAGGCAGGACTGGGGTTGGGGTAGGGAAGCACCCTCACAGAGGCAGGGAAGGGAGATGGCCAAGGGAGTTTGCAGAGGGGAAGCTGTGAAGAGGGATAATATTTGAAATGTAAATAAGTAAAACAACCAATAAATTATTAAAAAAGAATGCTGCTTAATATGCATCAGCCACTGAATAAAATTATGACATTAAAAAAAAAGATTCCTCTCTTGAGAATTCCCTGCTTAGATCTGTATGTATCCCCTTTTTAAATTGTGTTATTTGTTTTGTTGGTTTCTAACTTCCTGAGCTCTTTATATATTTTGGATATTAGCCCACAGTCTGATGTAGCACTGGTAAAAAAATCCCATTTCATCCTTTGCCTTACAGAAGCTTTTCAGCTTCATGAGATCCCATTTATTAATTGTTGATCTTCTCTGTCAGTGTGTTAAAGGGTATTCCCCACTGTCTCTTAAAGGATCAGTGTATCTGGTTTTATGTTGAGGTCTTTGATTCACTTGGACTTGAGTTTTGATCAGGGAGATAAATATGGGTCTATTTGCATTCTTCTTCATACCAACATCAATTTTGACCAGCAACATTTGTTGAAGATGCTGTCTTTTTCCTATTGTTTCCATATTTCTGGCTTCTTTGTCATGTCCATAAGTGTGAGGATTTACATCTGGATCTACAGTTTGATTCCATTGAACAACCTGTCTGCATGCCAATACCATGTGGTTTTTATTACTATAGCCCTGTAGTTGGAGATCTGGGATGGAGATGCCTCTGGAAGTTCTTTTATTGTACAAGACGTTTTAGCTACCCTGGGTTTATTGGTTTTTTTCCCCATATGTAATTGAGTATTGTACTTTCAACATTGTAAAGAATTAAGTTGGAATTTTGATGGGGATTGCATTCAATCTGTAGATTGCTTTTGGTAAGATTGCTCTTTTTCCTATGTTAGTTCATGAGCATAGAAGGTCTTTCCATCTTCTAATATCTTCATCATTTTCTCTCTTTAGTGATGTAAAGTTTTTGTCACACAGATCATTTACTTGCTTAGTTAGAGTCATAGCAAGGTATTTTATATACTTTATGATGATGGTGAAGGATATTATTTCCCTGATATTTTTATTGGCCTAATTATCATTTATATATGAGCCTGACAAAGATTCTAATGTAATGTCTTACCTCTTCATACTTAATATATTAGATATTAGAAGGAAGAATATTTACTTATAGTTTATTGAAATTAATAAATAACATGCTATATTAAAATTATAACAATTACAAATATATTAACAATTATATTTAATGTCAGGTTCAGTAAAAGACAGTGCATTTACTTCTGCTTTTAATAGGTTGGGGTATGCCCTTTGGTCTGAAGCATATGGAAAAATATCTGCTTTATTCAGATAAGTCATTTGAAAAATTTTATGAACGATTGAGTGTATACTTCCCTGACACCACATTAAACTTGACAAGTGATAATTTCTTGAAAAATTAGGTTTCTGATTGGAATTTGTAGCTACATTAATAATTTATTTGGATTCTGTTTCATTTTGTTACATTTTATTAAAATATGTTGATCCTGATTTTAGAATATATTTTTACCATAGAATACTGTAAAAATGTAGGTTCTTTGAAATATATTGGCTAACTGAACTATTCATTCATGTTACTCATTTCATTGTACAATATAAAAATATCATTTTCTTATTATCACCTTGGAATTCAGTAAAAAAAAGTACTAAAAAACTATCAAGTTTTTAGAATTCTAATTTTAGTCAGATTTGCAAATGTTTATTATTGCAGAAGAATGATATTTATTGTTCTCTTAGAAATGATAGACTTGTTTTATTCATTTTCAGTGAAAATACCTATTAAATTCTAATTTTGAACAATCATAATTTGGCAGCTGTTCTTTCATGTTATCATGTTATTTACTCAGTAAAGGAACTACTTCATATGTTAACTCAAACAAGTACTCTTCTTGGAGAGAATAATTTTACTTTCACATTCAGCAGATTTACTTTATGAATATTTCTTCCTTTGTTACATATAATGTGAAAAGTATTTGTGTAAGGATTATAATTTAATATATTTTCAGATTTTTTAAATTTCTTTTTAATTTGTTTTTAATTGAAATGAAATTGTTTCACATTCTCTTCCCAGGAACATTATTTCCAAACCATTGCATGTCCCATCCAACTCTCAAATTTATAGGTTCTCTGTTTGATGAGTATCATTACTTATGAATATGTATGTGAATATACAAGTAGCTAAATATAACCTGCAAGTCTGTTTTTGAGATAGATAGATAGATATAGATATAGATATAGATATAGATATAGATATAGATATAGATATAGATATAGATATAGATATAGATATAGATATTTAGGGCTGATGATTTTGACTATAACCAATAAGGGGGTTTAATCCCCAGGATAGGCTAATTTCCTTCTCTTAGTAGCTATTAATTACCTGTAGAACTTTTGTCTATAGATAGGACCACATGAAGTTTCCTCCTTCCTCATTAATATGTTCACTAATAATAACAAAAACATCTAAGGTAACATTCTATTCATGGTTTCTTGTAAGTGGAGTATGATTATATACATATATAAAACAACAGGTGTCACTGCTTTGATTTAGGTTAAAGTATCAACAATTTTATCTGATATTTCTTTACATTTGACACACAAAACCAATGTATCAATAAATAAATGGACAAATTTTATTGTATATTATTACATATTATATTTACTCTATAATCTGATATGCTTACAAATTTTATTATATTATCTCTATAAGCTACATGTTTTTATAAAGATACTTTGAACATAGAGGACCATTTTCTTACTCCTTTAGAGGATCTCAGATCACATTGGGTAGGAGGATACTGCATATAAAATTTTATTTTAGTTTTATTGATCTTTTTATTTTAGGCTACATGAAACTTATATTTTATCATGTATCAGACTTGGTCATATAACACAAAGTAAAATACAATAAATGATTTGTAAAAATATTCTTAAATGGTTATCTCAGAATCTAGTTTGGTAAAACATTTTTTACCTTAGCCACGGATGCACATGTTTTTGCACACATAATTATTAAGTTTTACTTTCTGGGTGTAATAAACATCATAATCAAAAACACCTCTAGAATGGCAGAAACTGTTAGAAATCGAGATAATTTCAACTATGAGGATGGCCAAAGATAGGAGCCTAACATGACTGTCTTCTGAGAGTCTCTACCAGCAGGTGACTGAAACAGATGCAGACACTTAAAGCCAAGCATTGGACTGAAGTCAGGGACCCCTATGGAATAGTCAGAGGAAGTACTGAAAGAACTGAAGGGATTGGCAACCCCATAGGAAGAGCAACAGTGTCAACTAACCTGACCCTTGTTAGCTCCCACAGACTGAACCACCAACCAAAGAGCATACACAGGCTGGTCCGAGGACCCTGACACATATGTTGTAGAGGACTGCCTTGTCTGGCCTCAGTGGGAGAGGATGCACTTAATCCTGTAAAGACCTGATGCCTCAGGGGAGGGCGATATGTGTGTGCTTTGGGGGGTGAGGCAGGGGGCTGGATGGCTAACAGGTGAGTGCAGGAGCACCATCTCAGAAACAAAGTAGAGGAGGGGAGGACAAGGAAGGAAGCAACACTTAGAATGTAAATAAATAAAACGATTTAAAAATATCCCTAGAGAAGAAATGGTTTATTTGGATTATATGCCTAAATTACACTTGCAAGCTACAATCATCACTAGGAAACTCAGGAAATCTAAGGCAGAAACTAAAACAGAAAGCACTACAGGACACTTGTTTACTGGCATGATCTCTGACTTTTCTTAACAGCCCAGACATAACCTGCCCAGGCATGGTGCCACTCACAGTGTACTAGGCCCTTCAAAATCAATCATTAATCAATATGTCCTCTTACTTACCTGGCCACAGGTCAATATAATCTGAGTAACTGTACAATGAGTTTCCCTCTCCCCAAATGACTCTAGGTTGTGTTAAATTGTCAGTAAAACTAACCAGCACAATCACTCAGTACCAAGTTTACTGAGTATACTTCCCTATTATCTCTAAAATTTTCTTTCCACATTTCAACACCTATCTTTAAATTTTAGTCCTAATGCTGTTGGTACATTATCCATAAATACAATAGGCAATTTTGAGAAAATAATCAGCACTGAAGCACTTTACTTGGATGATGTATAAGTGGATTGTTCATTCGCACCAAGTGGCAGCAAATTTCTTGTTATATTAACAAAATATCCAGATGTTCAAGTAGCAAAAACTGCTATAACATCACCAACAGAGAAAGTAACAACATTAATTTTGACTCAACAGTTTCTCAGGAGTACAAATATTTAAAAACATCATTTGATTTGATCAAATACAACTTGAGTAAATTACAAATTTGTAGAGCACACTTCTATTTCTTTAAAACATGGATTTGATAGATAAATGTACCTGCAATGCAGATGATTTGCAGAATGGATATGCCATAGTACTGGCAAATTTGTTGTGTGAATAGTAACTGGCAGAAAATGGCAGAGATGAAAGAAAGACTTTACAATGTATACTGTCTCACACTGTTTACATGTTGTAAATGTAAGATGTCACAATTTAGTATCTGGAAGACAGGCATATCTGTAGGGGACTTTTAAGGCTATGTAGGCTTATTGCAAAGATATTAAAGATTATTTTGAATATGATAATTGATGTAGGAATCCTAATGGTAGACTAGAAAATTCCATAGGCAGAGGATTCTAGACTCTATAGAACAGAAAAAGCAAATTGAATAATATGTATTTATGACTCTCCTTTTCCATGTGTGGATGTTAGGTTATGTGATTGAGTGATTTAGTCTCCTGTATCCTTGAATTTCCAGCCATAGTGGACTGAATCTTGAAGTGTGAGATAGCAGTATCATTTTCTTTCTAAAGTTCTTCTATCAGAGTACTTAATGATATTGGTCACAAAACAAGCAGCTATATTTGTATCTATCCATTAATAGTTAATTATAAAAGCATATTTAAAATGTACTTTATATGTTGTTTTTATTTTCCATGACTTATTAGTTATAATTATATTGCTTCTGTAGTTTCTAGGAGCCTAATAATTTCCCCGAATTTTGTATGTTTTGCCCCCCCTTCCGCCATGTATTATTTTCTGTGCTAGGAATGGAGCCTAGGGTTTCTTTGTAGATGTTGTCTTAGGGTTTCCGTTGTGTGAAGAGACATTCAGCTCAAAGCAACTCTTATTTTGTTTTTCTCCATCTTTATTAACTTGGGTATTTCTTATTTACATTTCAATTGCTATTCCCTTTCCAGGTTTCCAGGCCAACATCCCCCAACCCCTCCCTCTCCCCTTCTATATGAGTGTTCCCCTCCCCATCCTCCCCCCATTACCGCCATCCCCCCAACAATCACGTTCACTGGGGGTTCAGTCTTGGCAGGACCAAGGGCTTCCCCTTCCACTGGTGCTCTTACTAGGCTATTCATTGCTACCTATGAGGTTGGAGCTCGGGTTCAGTCCATGTATAGTCTTTGGGTAGTGGCTTAGTCCCTGGAAGCTCTGGTTGGTTGGCATTGTTGTTTGTATGGGGTCTCGAGCCCCTTCAAGCTCTTTCAGTCCTTTCTCTGATTCCCTCAACAGGGCTCCCGTTCTCAGTTCAGTGGTTTGCTGCTGGCATTTGCCTATGTATTTGCTGTATTCTGGCTGTGTCTCTCAGGAGAGATCTACATCCGGTTCCTGTCAGCCTGCACTTCTTTGCTTCATCTATCTTATCTAGTTTGGTGGCTGTATATGTACGGGCCACATGTGGGGCAGGCTCTGAATGGGTGTTTCTTCTGCCTCTGTTCTACACTTTGCCTCCCTATTCCCTCCCAAGGGAAAGAAACTCTTATAAAGGACAACATTTATTTAGGGCTGGCTTACAAGTTCAAAGGTTCAGTCCATTATCATCAAGGCAGGAGCATGGTAGTGTTCAAGTAGGCAGGAGGAGCTGAGGGTTCTAATTCATCTGAAGGCTGCTAGGAGGAGGGCCTCAATGCCTACCCCCACAATAACATACTTCCTCCAACAAAGCTTCACCTACTCCAAGAGGGCCACAACTCCTAATAGTGCCACTCCCTGTGTCTACATATTCAAACCATCACACATATTACCTAAATAATACCATAGAGCTTTCACTCCATAACCTGTACCTGTCCTTTTGCCTCAGAAATGATAATATTATTCTTCAACTTGGTAAGATCTAGAATCACATTAAGAATAAATATCTGGACATATCTGTATGAAATTTCATGGATTAGGATTATAGGTTGCACACACACAAAAAGGAGGAACCATATTAGTGGTTCTTTCATTCTTGAATGTGGATATAGCGTGACTATCAACCTTCCACCCTTTTCCCTAATGAACTTGCTTTTGTTGGATATTTTGTATCAAAAATGTGAAGAGTAAATAATATAAGAAATTTGTGCAGATGCATGTGCCTATTGCTGTGATAAAATGTGCATATGGTTCTGAGAACTTTGGAATTAGTTTGTTGAAATGGGAACTAATTTGGAAATTTATACTAAAAATACTTTGAATACTGTGAAACAGTATTAATGGACTACTTTGGTAGAAGTTTAAAAGACCAGAATCCCAAGAGAAACATAGTGGAGATCAGACTCTTAAAGTTTCTGAAGGTACTACAGGCTATATCTATACTGGGATTAAAGGCCATTAAGATCATATTCTGAGAAATAACGTGGATTTACTCTGTCCCTGTATTGAGGACTTGAACGATGCTGCATTTAAACACAACAAGTTAATGTTTAGCAAAAGAAATTTCAAGGCAAGATAGCATTCAGGTTATGGCATGGTGATAGTCACTATGCTTATACAAGTCTACAGTGAAAAGATACAACACAAGGTAGAAGAATATGAAAAATCTACAATTGTTTTCTAGAAAAGAGATTGATCAAGTTGAAAGTTTAATTTTAAAATTAAAGTTGAAGCCAAGGAACACGTGAAAAATGATGGTGTACTTTAATTAATAAAGATACATATCCTACTTTACACTGAGACAATAGAAACAGTGCCCTTAAGGCAAGACCCCATTGAGTTAAGGCTCTAGATTCAAATTAATTTGAAAGGTGAAAGTATAAAGTGAGTATACTGCAAAAGTTTTCTCCCTGTGGAAAACAACTGTCTTGGAAAGTGGTTTTCCAAATTCAGTTACCAGGCACATAGAAACTTCCATAGTTGTGCTCTAAGAGGCAAGCCTACATACACCCTAAGATGGTGGCAGAACCCTGAAACCTCAGCCAGAGTGTTACCAATACTGAGGCCAATGCTAGCAGCAAACCACTGAACTGAGAATGGGGTCCTAGTTAAAGGAGTTAAAGAAAAGATTGAAGGAGCTGAAGGGGCTTGCAACCCCATAAGAACAACCATACCAACCAACCAGAGCTCCCAGGGACTAAACCACCATCTAAAGACTACACATGGACAGACCCATGGCTACAGCTTTATATGTAGGAGAGGATGTCCTTGTTGGGCACCAATGGGAGGAGAAACCCTTTTTTCTGCCAAGGCTGGACCCCCAGAATTGGGGAATATCAGGGCAGGGAGATGGGAAGGGGAAAGGTTGGGGAGAGGGAATATGCTTATAGAAGAAGGGGAGGGGTTGGGATAAAGGTTTATGGCTGGGGAACCAGGAAAGTGAATAACATTTTAAATGTAAATTAAAAATATCCAATAAAAATTAAAAAAAAAGATGGTGGCAGAACTTCGACATTTTCTATATGGTACTGTTTTTACAGGTGTGAAATATACAAGATTAAAGTTGCTATGGAGTCTTCACTTTAGTTTTAGACACTGACCTAGTCCAGCCAATATGAACTCGTGATGGTTTATGTTGGTCGTCAACTTGACAGGATTTTCAATATCCTTGGAGATAAATGTCTGGGATAATTGAGATTGAAATACCTTTTGTGGGTGATACCATTTTGTGGGCTGGGGTTCTAGATTTTATGGGGAAAAAATAAAATGTTTGTTGAGCATAGGCATTCATTGCTCTCTGCTTTCTGATGTAATTTGGCCTTTCTATGATGAATTTTATCCTTCAGATTATAAGCACAAATAAACACTTATCCCATCAATTTACTTCTTGTCTTTGCAACAGAAAAGTAATTATAGCCTTGTAATTCCATTATTCCACTCCTTTCCTATACTCTTCTGTTTTCCTACCATTATACAGTTTGCACTGTGTTAATTTTATGTTGTTGTTGTAAACATTGTAGGATGCATAATTAAAAATGAATTATGTAACAATATTGGACAACAAAATACTGAAATAAATGTTAATGATGGTCAATCTCCATTGTCATTATGATAGATTTAGAATCACCTGGAAGATGACAGCCCACCCTCATAGGCATTCATTACATATATGAATATATTCAGAGGGTCAAGGATTTATTATGTTCTAAAGGTTGCAAACTCTTCAACACTCAGATGTAATGAGAAGAAAGGATTTAGTTAAGTGATACCAATGAGCTCAATGGGCCGTGAAATTGGATTGGTTGTCCAGTATTTTGGAGATCATATTAAACTATGCAATACTTAGAAATGTGACCAGTAAAGTGAACTTGGAAACCCAGGCATGTACACAAAAGGCTCTTTGATTTGTATGACAATTTAAATATTAAGATTAGATGGGATTTCAAAACTGCTATTTTTTATTGTGTGTGGGTACATGCTGTTGCTCTGGTATGCATGTATAGGTCAGAGAACAACTTCTAAGAATAGGTTATCACTTATCTCCTTGTGATTCCTGGGGAACAAGTCTGGGTAAAAAGGAACTCTACCTGCTAAACCATTTCACAGGCCCTAATTTGATATTCTGAAGTCCCTGTTACAACCAACTGTATAGTTAAAACTCCAATTGTTGTCATTATCATGGATAATGTTAGCAGAATGAAAAATATGAGGGACTATAGGAAAACACTATTTTAATAACTCAAGTAGTAGAATGTGGAGAAAAATTAAACTCAACAAAATAATTTCCTAAAAATCTTAAAGACTAAATACGTTCTGACTACACTAGATTTATAGTCATGTCATGAAAATCTATATTATATAATTTCTTTCTAGAAAAACAAATTTCTCTGTCCTCTAATAAAGAGCATATTTAAAATACATGTTGAGAATTTCATTATCATTTTAATTGTTGAATTTGAAGGTGTACTATTGATTGCTCAGTTTATCAAATAATGTCATAACAGTTAACATGCCTTTATTGCTTAAAGTAAGAAGAAAAAGTATAAGAGGATTGGGAATAGATAAATCAAAAGAGACTGGAAAATGTATGTTTTTAGGGCACTAAAAAGATGTTACAAAATATAATTCATGTGTAAAACTCTATCTGCCTTTTGGGGGAGCTTACACCAAAAACACTTCGGGATAGGATAGTGCTTTTTTCCCTTCCTAGGGAAACATGCGTACACTTCCTGGTACAATACTCCAACTGTGCTGGTGGGTAGAGGCCTCCCTCTTCTCTAGGTTGTTTTTGATCCTACCTGCATTCCATTAAGATCCAGTGCTGTCTTTTTTTCACTGGATGGTTTTAGCTGCGTTGTCAAAGATCAAGTTACTATAGGCGTGTGGGTTTATTTCTGGGTCTTCAATTCTATTCCATTGATCTATCTGCCTGTCTCTGTACCAATACCATGCAGTTTTTATCACTATTGCTGTACAGTATAGGTTGAGGACAGAGACGGTGATTCTTCCAGAAGGTTTTCTGGTTGAGAATAGTTTTTGCTATCCTAGGTTTTTTATACTATTCCAAATGAATGTGAGAATTGCTCTTTGTTTGTTTGTTTGTTTCTTTCTCTTTCTTTTTTTCTTTCTTTCTTTCTTTCTTTTTTTCTTTCTTTCTTTCTTTCTTTCTTTCTTTCTTTCTTTTTCTTTCTGTCTGTCTGTCTTTCTTTTTTTTTTCATTTTGATTGAAGGTTTATTCGCAATAGCTAGGAAATGAAACCAAACAAATTATCATCAACTTAGAAATGGATAATGAAAATAGGATACATATATAATATGAAATATTACTCAGCTGTAAAGAAAAGAGAAACAATAAAATTTTCCTAAAAAGGATGATATTAGAACCAATTATACACCATCATCAAAATCCAAAGAGATAACCACTGTATGTTATTTTGTGTAAGGGTTAGCTTTCTTTTTTTTTCTCTTTTTTTAGTAAGCATTTTTTATTAGATACATTTCTTTAATTACATTTCAAATATTATTCCTTTTCCCAGTTTCCTATCCACAAGCCCCGAACCCCTCCCCATCCCATCCATCTTCCTTACCACTCTCCCACATTCCTCTGCACTGTGGGTCCAACCTTGGCAGGACCAAAGGCTTCCCCTTCCACTGGTGCCCCAACAAGGCTATTCTCTGATATATATGCAGTTGCCCCGGGTCAGTCCATGTATAGATTTTCGGTAGTAGTTTAGTCCCTGGCAGCTCTGGTTGGTTGGCATTGTTGTTCTTATGGGGTTGCAAGTTCCTTCAGCTCTTTCAATCCTTCCTCTAATTCCCACCAAGGGGGTCCTGTTCCCTGTTCAGTGTTTTGCTGCTAGCATTGACCTCTGTATTGGATATGCTTTGGATGTGTCTCTCAGGAGAGATCTATTTTTGGTCGCTTTCAGCATGCACTTTTTGGCTTCATCAATCTTACCTAGTTTTGGTGGCTGTATATATATGGGCCACATGTGGGGCAGTTCCTTCAGTCGCTGCTCTAAACTTTGCTTCCATGACCCTACCTATGGATATTTTTCCCCTTTTAAGAAGGAGTGGGAGCATATGCATTTTGGTCATTGTTATTCTTGAGCTTCCTGTGGTCTGTGGATTGCATCTTGGGTAATTCAAATTTTGGGTTAAAATCCACTTATCAATGAGTGCATACCAAGTGTGTTTTTCTATGATTGGGTTACCTCACTCAGGATGATATTTTCTAGTTCATTTGCCCATGAATTTCATTAATTAATTGTTTTGGATAGCTGAGTAGTATTCCATTGTGTAAATATACCACATTTTTTAATCCATTCCTCTATTGAAGGGCATCTGTGTTCTTTCCAGTTTCTGGTTATTATAAATAAGGCTGCTATAAAATTAGTAGAGCATGTGTCTTTGTTGTATGTTGGAGCATAATTTGGGTATATGCCCAGGAGAGGTATAGCTGGTTCCTCAGGTAGTGGAATGTCCAATTTTCTGAGGAACCTCCAGACTGATTTCCAGAGTGGTTGTACCAGCCTTCAATCCCACCAAAAATGAAGGAGCATTCTTCTTTCTCCAAATCTTCAACAGCATTTGCTGTCAACCTGAGATTTTTATCTTAGTCATTCAAGGTTACTTTGATTTGCATTTCCCTGATGACTAAGGATGTTGAACATTTCTTTAGGTGCTTTTTGGATTTTAGATGTTCCTCAGCTAAGAATGTTTTGTTTAGCTCAATACCCAATTTTTATTAGGGTTATTTGGCTCTCTTGGGTCAAACTTCTTGATTTCTTTGTATATTTTGGATATTAGCCCTCTATCAGATGTAGAGTTGGTAAAGATCTTTTCCCAATCTGTTGGTTGCTGTTTTGTCCTAATGACAGTGTCTTTTGCCTTACAGAAATTTTGCAGTTTTATGAGGTCCCATTTGTTGATTCTTGATCTTAGAGCATAAGCCATTGGTGTTTTGTTCAGGAAAATTTCCCCAGTGTCCATGTGTTCGAGATGCTTCCCCATTTTTTTATTCTATTAGTTTGAGTGTATCTGCTTTGATGTGGGAGTCCCAGATCCACTTGGACTTAAGCTTTGTACAGGGTGATAAGAATGGATCGATTTACATTCTTGTGCATACTGACCTCCAGTTAAACCAGCACCATTTGCTGAAAATGCTATCTTTCTTCCATTGGATGGTTTTAGCTCCTTTTTCAATGATCAAGTGACCATAGGTGTGTGGATTCATTTCTGGGTCTTCAATTCTGGGTCTTCAATTCTGTTCCACTGATCAATCTGCCTGTCTCTGTACCAATACCATTCAGTTTTTATGACTATTGCTCTGTAATACTGCTGAGGTTAGGGATGGTGATTACCCCAGAAGTGCTTTTATTGTTGAGTATAGTTTTCGCCTTCCTGGGCTTTTTGTTATTCCACATGAATTTGCAAATTGCTCTTTTTATCTCTAATAAAGAATTGAGTACGAGAATTTTGATGGGGATTGCATTGAATTTGTAGATTATTTTTGGCAAAATGGCCATCTTTACTATATTAATTCTGCCAATCCATGAGCTTAGGAGATCTTTCCATCTTCTGAGATTTTCTTCAATATAATTTTTCAGAATCTTGAAGTTCTTATCATACAGATCTTTCACTTGCTTGGTTAAAGTCACACCATGATATTTTATATTATTTGGGACTATTGTGAAGGGTGTCATTTCCCTAATTTCTCTCTCAGCCTGTTTATACTTTGAGAAGAGGAAGGGTACTGATTTGTTTCAGTTAATTTTGTACCCCAACACTTTGCTGAAGTTGTTTATCAGGTTAAATAATTCTCTGGTGGAACTTTTGGGGTCACTTAAGTGCACTATCATATCATCTGCAAATAGTGATATTTTCACTTCTTTTCCAATCTGTATCCCTTTGATCTCTTTTTGTTGTCTGATTGCTCTGGCTAGAACTTCAAGAACTATATTGAATAAGTAGGGAGATATTGGGCAGCCTTGTCTAGTCCCAGATTTTAGTGCGATTGATTCAAGTTTCTCTCCATTTAGTTGATATTGGCTTCTTGTTTGCTGTATATTTCTTTTTACTATGTTTAGGTATGGGACTTGAATTCCTGATCTTTCCAGGACTTTTATCATGAAGGGGTATTGAATTTTTTCAAATGCTTTCTCAGGATCTAATGAAATAATCATGTGGTTCTTATCTTTTAGTTTGTTTATATAGTGGATTACATTGATGGATATCCATATATTGAACCACCCCTGCATCCCTTGGATGAAGCCTACTTGATCAAAATGGATGATCATTTTGATGTGTTCTTGGATTCGGTTTGCAAGAATTTTATTGAGTAGTTTTGCATCAATATTCATAAGGGAAATTCTTCTGAACTTCTCTTTCTTTGTTGGGGCTTTGTCTGGTTTAGCTATAAGAGTAATTGTGGCTTCATAGAAGGAATTTGGTAGTGTTCTGTCCGTTTCTACTTTGTGGAATAGTTGGACAGTATTGGTATGAACTGTTCTATGAAGGTCTGATAGAATTTTGCTCTAAATCCATCTGGTCTTGGGCTCTTTTTGGTTTGGAGACTTTTTTTTTCAATTTTTCCAAAACAGATTTATTGAGTCATAATTAATGTCTACAAAATTTGTTCTTATAAACCATTCAGTGGGTATTAGTTCTTTAACAGCCATGTGCTCAATACTGATTTCAAAGCCTTTCATCTTTCCCAAAGAAAGTCCATAGCTCTTAGCAATCTCAGTCCACATCCCTAAAGCTCCTGACATACCACTTCTGATCTTTAAAAATCTTTTCATCATGGACTTATCATGTAAATGGGATCATATACCATGTGAGTTCCGTGAAAAAGAAAAAAAGAAAAAAAAACTCTGTGGTTTGGAGACATTTAATAACTGCTTCTATTTCTTTAGGAGTTATGGGGTTGTTTAGATAGTTTATTTGTTTCTGATTTAACTTTGGTACCTGGTATCTGTCTAGAAAATTGTCCATTTTCTCCAGATTTTCCAGTTTTGGTTAATATAGGGTTTTGTAGTAGGATCTGATGATTTTTTGAATTTCCTCAGATTCTGTTGTTATGTCTCCCTTTCCATTTCTGATTTTATTAATTCGGACACACTCTCTGTGTCCTCTGGTTAGTCTCACTAAGGGTTTATCTATCTTGTTGATTTTCTCAAAGAACCAGATTTGGGTTCTATTGATTCTTTGTATAGTCCTTTTTTGTTTCTACTTGGTTGATTTCAGCTCTGAGTTTGATTATTTTCTACCTTCTACTCTTCTTGGGTTTATTTATTTCTTTTTCTTCTAGAGCTTTTAGGTGTGCTATCAAGCTGCTGGCATAGGCTCTCTCCTGTTTCTTTTGCAGGCACTCAGAGCTATGAATTTTCCTCTTAGCACCACTTTCATTGTTTCTTATATGTTTGGGTGTGTTTAATCTTCATTTTCATTAACTTCTCAGAAGTCTTTAATTTCTTTCTTTATCTCTTCCTTGACCAAGTTGTCATTAAATAGAGCATTGTTCAACTTCTCCATACATGAGGGCTTTCTGTTGTTATTGCTGTTATTGATCACCAATCTTAGTCTGTGGTGATCTGATAGGATGCATGTAATTATTTCTATCTTCCTGTATCTGTTGAAGCCTGTTTTGTGACCTATTATCCGGAGAATTTTGGAGAAGGTACCATGAGGTGCTGAGAGGAAGGTATATCCTTTTGTCTTAGGATGAAATATTCTATAAATATCTGTAAAGTCCATTTGGTTCATAACTTCTGTTAGTTTTCTATATCTCCATATAATTTCTATTTCCATGATTTGTCCATTGATGAGAGTGAGGTGTTGTTATCTCCTACTATTTTTATGTGAGAGGCCGTGTGTTTTGAGCTTTAGTAAGGTTTCTTTTGTTAGCTATGGGGCCTTGCATTTGGAGCATAGACGTTTAGGATTAAGAGTCCATCTTGGTGGGTGTTTCCTTTGATGAATATGTAGTGTCCTTCCTTATCTTGTTCAATGACTCTTTTTTGATAGTCAATTTTATTTGATATTAGAATGGAAACTCCAGCTCATTTCTTCAGCCCATTTGCTTGGAAAGTTGTTTTCCAGCCATTTACTCTGAGGTAGTGTATGTCTTTGTCTGTGAGGTGTGTTTACTGCATACAGCAAAATGCTGGGTCCTCTTTACATGTCCAGTCTGTTAGTATATGTCTTTTTATTGGAGAATTGAGTCTGTTGATGCTGAGAAATATTAAGAAATAGTGATCGTCGCTTCCTGTTACTTTCTTTGTTAGAGGTGTAATTCTGTTTGTGCGTCTCTCTTTTGGTTTCATTGCAAGTAGGTTATATTCTTGCTTTCTGTGCAGTGCAGTTTTTCTCCTTGTGTTTGAGTTTTCCATCTATTATCCTTTGTAGGGCTGGATTTGTAGAAAGATACCGTGTTAATTTGTTTTTGTCGTGGAATATCCTGGTTTCTCAGTCTATGTTAATTGAGCGTTTTGCTGGATTCAGTAGCTTGGGGTGGCATTTTTGTTCTCTTTGGGTCTATATGACATCTGTCCATGATCTTCTGGCTTTCATAGTTTCTGGTGAGAAGTCTGGTGCAATTCTTATTGGTCTGCCTTTATATGTCACTTGACCTTTTTCCCTTACTGCTTTTAATATTTTCTTTGTTTTATGCATTTAGTGTTTTAACTATTATATGACAGGAGAAATTTCTCTTCTGGTCCAATCTATTTGGAGTTCTGTAGGCTCTTGTATGTCTATGGGCATCTCTTTCTTAAGGTTAGGGAAGTTTTCTTCTATAATTTTGTTGAATATATCTACTGGCCCATTAAGTTGGAAGTCTTCTTCACTTTTTTCTATACCTATTATCTTTAGGTTTGATCTTCTCATTGTGTCCTGGATTTATTGTATGTTTTGGGCTAGGAGCTTTTTGCATTTTATATTATCTTTGAGAGTTGTGTCAATGTTTTCTATGGTAACTTCTGCCCCCGAGATTCTCTCTGCTATCTCATATATTCTGTTGGTGGTGCTTGTATCTATGACTCCTTGTCTCTTCCTTAGGTTTTCTATATTCAGCATTGTCTCCCTTTGTGCTTTCTTTAATGTTTCTATATCCATTTTTAAATTCTGAACAGTATTTTTCAATTCCTTCACCCGTTTGGTTGTGTTTTCCTGTAATTCTTTCAGAGAATTTTGTGTTTCCTCTATAAGGGCTTCTACTTGTTTACTTGTGTTTTCCTGCATTTCTTTAAGGGAGGTCTTTATATCCTTCTTAAAGTCCTCCATCATTATCATAAAATGTGATTTAATATCTAAATCTTGCTTTTCCAGAGTGTTTGTATATCCAGTATACAAACTGGTGGGAGAACTAGCCTCTGATAATGCCAATTAGTCTTGGTTTCTGTTGATTAGGTTCCTGCACTTCCCTCTAGTCATTGGGTTGTCTGTGGTGTTTGTTTTTCTTGCTGTTTCTGAGCGTAATTTGACCCTCGTATAGGCAACTATGTCAGCACTCCTGTAGAACTGTTTTCCTTTTTTCTTTCAGCCTTTCTGAGAACAGGTGCTCTGATTTCAGGTGTGTAGGCGCACCTGGAGACTGTCTTCCAGCTGTAGGTGTGGGCAGGAATCAGAAGGATCCTGCCCCTGAGTGCTCCTACATCCTTGCCCCCAGGGGGCACAGTTGGCACTAGGCAATTCCCTCTTGGGTCTGGAATATGGTCAGAGGGTATTTTCCTCTGACTTCTTAGGAGTATCCACACCTCTGAGATTCCAGCTCTCACCCCTTGGGATTTGGGTGCAGGGAGCTGTTTGGCAGGTTCAGTTCATTCCTTGGTGCAGACCAGAACTGCAGGAACAGGCAGCTGACTGTTCCTGTATTCCTGTGTCCAGAGGCACTGTGCAGTTTCCCCTTGGACCAGGGATGTGGGCCGAGGTGTGCAAAAGTGACAGTCTGTCCTGCATTCTCAGGATGTCTGCACTCCTGGGTGGTCTGCTCCCTTCTCCCATGGGATTTGGGTGCAGGGAAATGTGTGATGGTATCAATTCACTTTGGGACTGAGCCAGAATCAGGAAGTGCCCTGACCCAGAGGACTTCTGCCTCTGTGTATCCTGAGTCTACCAGGCAAGTCACTTGGTAGCAGAAACGCGGATCTTACCTCTGCTCTCAGATGTGTAGGCGATCTTGAAGACCGTCTTCCAGCTCTAGTCGCAGGCAGGAATCAGAAGGGTCCTGTCCCTGATTGCTCCTAGTTCCTTGCACCTAGGGGTTACGGTTGGCACTAGGTGATCCCCTCTTGTGTCTGGACTGTGGGTAGAGGGTAGTCTCCCCTGACTTATTAGGAGTGTCCATACTTCTGAGGATCCAGCTCTCACCCCTTGGGATTTGGGTGCAGGGAGCTGTTTGGCAGGTTCAGTTCAGTCCTGGATGCAGACCAGAACTGCATGTACCGGCAGCTGACTGTTCCTATGTTCCTGTGTCCAGAGGCACTGTGCAGTTTCCCCTTGGACAAGGGATGTGGGCTGAGGTATGCAGAGGTGGCAGTCTGTCCTGCGGTCTCAGGATGTCTGCACTTCTGGGTCAGAATTGGTCTTTCTAATTCTATGAAGAATTGTGTTAGAATTTTGATGGGGATTGCATTGAATCTGTAGATTGCTTTTTGCAAGATTGCCATTTTTACTATATTAATCCTACTAATCCATGAGCATGGGAGACCTTTACAACTTCTAAGGTCTTCTTCGATGTCTTTCTTCAGGGATTTTAAGTTCTTGTCATACAGATCTTTCACTTGCTTGGGTAGAGTCACACCAAAATATTTTATATTATTTGTGACCATTGTTTCCCTAATTTCTTTCTCAGCACCTTTATCCTTTCAGTAGATGAAGGCAGTATTTTCAACAAATGATGCTGGTTCAACTGGTAGTCTTCAAGTAGAAGAATTCAAGGTGATTCATTCTTATCTCCTTGTACAAAGCTCAAGTACAAGTGAATCAAGAACCTCCACATAAAACCAGACATACTGAAGCTAATAGAAGAGAAAGTGGGAATTGTGTGAAATACTTGGGTATAGCAGAAAACTTCCTGTACAGAACATCAGTGACTTATTCTTTAAGAGCAACAATTGACAAATGTGACCTCATAAAATTGAAAAGCTTCTATAAAGCAAAGGACACTGTCAATAGGAAAAAACAGCAAACCGCAGATTTGGAAAAGATATTTACCAAGCCTATATTTGATAGAGGGCTAATATCCAAAATAGAGACAGGACTCAAGAAGGTAGACTCCAAAAAACCAAATAACCCTATTAAAAAGTGAAGCACAGAGTTAAGTAGAGAATTCTCAACCAAAGAATCTCAAATGGCTGAAAAGCACTTAAGGAAGTATTCAATATCCTTGGTCATCAGAGAAATGCAAATCAAAACAACCCTTAGTTTCCACCTCACACCAGTCAGAATGGCTAAGATCAAAAACTCAGCTGACAACACATGTGGGCGAGGATGTGGAGAAAGAGGAACACCCCTGCATTGTTGGTGGGATTGCAAGCTGGTACAACCACTCAGGAAATCAGTCTGGAGGTTCCTCAGAAAATTGGACATTGCACTATCTGAGGACCTAGCTATACCACTCCTGGGCCTGTAATGATGCTCCAACATACAACAAAGACACGTGCTCCACTATGTTCATAGCAGCCTTATTTATAATAGCCAGAAGCTGGAAAGAACCCAATGCCCTTCAACAAAAGAATGGATACAGAAAATGTGGTACATCTACACAATGGAATACTAATCATTTTTTTTAAAAGTGACTTCATGAAATTAGCTGGCAAATGGGTGGAATTAGAAAATATCATTCTGAGTGAGGTAACCCAGACACAAAAGAACACACATGGAATGTACTCACTGATAAGTGGATATTAGCCCAAAAGTCCACAATACTCATAATTCAACCCATAGAAAATATAAAGAAAGAAGACCCGTGTGTGGATGCTTCAGTCCTGCGTTGAGGGGAGAACAGGATGACTGTGGGAGGTGGAGATAAAGTGGAATTGGGGATGCAGAAAGGAGGAGGATAAAATAAGTGTGACAGTATCAGGATCTGGAGGAATGTGAGAGGGGTACAGAGGGTCAGGAAATCGAACAAAAATATGTAGCAGTGAAAATGAGGAATTGGGGGAAAGCACGAGAGTGTCCCAGTTACCTGGGAAACGTGAGGATCCCAGAACCCAATGGCGATGACTTTAGCCAAAATGTACAGAGAAGGGGAAATAGATCCTATAGAGACTTCCTGCAGCAGATAGGTATGGCCCCCGTTTGAGGAGTGGGGCCACCCACCCATCTCAAAAATTTTAACCCAAAAATGTTCCTGTCTAAAGGTAGAACAGGGACAAAAAATGGAACAGAATCTGAAGGAAGAGCAAACCAGGGCCTGCCTTACCTGGGGATCCATCATGTCTGCAGACACTAAACCTAATACTGTTGCTGTGGTCAAGAGATCCTTGCTGACTGAAACTTAGTATGGCGAGTCCTGAGGAAGTCCAGCCAGCAACTGACCAATGCAGTTGTGTGTGCTCGGAGTCAACCATTAGATTGAACTCAGGGAACTTCATTGGGGAACTGGTGGAAGGACTGGAGGAGAGGAGAGGGACTGCAACCCCATTAGAAGAACAACATAGGTGGGTCTGACGACCCAATTCTCTCAGAGTCTAGACCATCAACCAAGTAGTGTACCTGGAGGGATTCATAGTTTTAGATACATATGTAGCAGAGGGTGGCCTTGCCTGACAGCAACGGGAGGGGAGGCCCTTGCTTCCAGAGCGGCTTGATACCCCAGTATAGGAGGATTCTGGAGCGGTGGAGTGGGAGATTTGGAGTGGGTGGGGGATCACTCTCATACAGGCAAAGAGTAGGGGGGAGGGCAGATGTGGGAAGGGTAGCTGGTGGAGGGGTAAGTGGGAAGTGGGATATCGTGAGATTGGGGGGTTTGTTGGAGGGGTAACCAGGAATTAGGATATCATTTGAGATGTAAACAAATGGAATGATTAATAAAAAAAATACAGTGCTGATTTCACTACCAGGTACAGGCTTCTATATTTTCTTTTCCTCATAATTCCACAAGACCCATGTGATCAAGTAAGCCCTTGACCCAACAAACCAGGAATTACTCCAGGCCTAGGTATAATCACAGCATACTTCTATCAGAATTAAAAACAAGATTTGCAGCTAAACTGTATTACTCGATTAAAAAAATAAATGGGTAGAGTAGAACTCCAAAACTCCTTCTATGAATCCAGCATCACTCTAATAACAAAACCAGGAGAAAACAAAACAAAAAAAGAAAAGAAATGTACAGGCCAATATCAGGATGAAATGGATTCAAAATCAAAAAAGCTATTCAACAAGAGGAAGTTTGCTTTATCACTTAAATAGAGGCAAAGATCAACACATACAAGTCAATGTAAAAAACCACATCAAAGAACTTAGAGACAAAAACACTATGATCATCTCAGCAGATTCAGTAAAAGCCTTAAACAAAATTCAACAAATCTTCATGGTAAGAATTCTAGATAATTTAGGAATAGAATGAATAAACCCCACCAATAAAAAAAGTTATGTATGAGAAAATCACAGCCAACATAATCCTAAGCAGGGAAAAAAACTGAAACATCTGATTGAAATAATGACTTAGACATGGCTCTTCAGTATCACCATTAGTCATCAATATTGTGCTTAAAGTACTAGCTGGAAAAATAACCCAAAAGAAAGAAATTAAAGGTATGCAAACAGGGAAAACAAGAATCCACACTGCTCCTATTTGTAAATGACATAATATGTAGTATAGAATTGTAAATTATATCAGAAGTTTTCTAGAAATGATTACCAAATTAAGCAGGTGATACTATATTATATATTAGAGACCACAAAACTTCCAATAGAGAACTTCTAGGTACAATCTCAGCAAATTGGCAGGATACAATATTAACTTATAGAACTCAGAACTGCTTCTGTACATCAAGAAATAAACACCCTGAGACAAGATCATGGATATCCTCCAATATACAGTAGCATCGAAGACAATAAAATATCTAGGAATAAATGTGATTGAGGAATTCAGAGACTTTTAAAATGTAAACTGCATATTTCTTCAGAAAGAGAAAACACCAGAAATAGGGAAGATATCTTGTGTTCATTGGTAAACGGAATTAATACTGTGAAATGGTCATCACATTGAAAGTAATTTATAGATTCAAGACAATCCCAATAAAAATAACTATAACAATCTTCACAGAAATAGGGAAACATTATCCTAAAATTTATATGGCACCTGATGAAAACCTAGCTACCTAAAGAAATTCTGAATACAAAGAATGACACTTGAGGTATTGAAATTCTAGATATATAATATATAATATAATCAGAGTATATTGACCTAATTAATCTAGATATAGTGTATCTAAAAACATAGACTGTAGATCTATAGTAACAAAGACTGTACACAAAACAGGCATTTAGAACAATGAAATAAACCAGAAGACACTAACATAAGTACTTGTTAGTACAACTCTTTTATATTTGACAGAAGGATAAAAAGAAATCACTGGAAGAAATAGATCATCTTTAGTTTTGTGGTAGGAAAACTGGATGTCTACATGCAGAAGAATAAAATTACGCCCATATCTATCATCCTGCACAATATTAGCTCCAAGTGGACCAAAAACTCCAGCTTGAAACTTAAAGTACTAAAACTTCTAGATGAAAACTTAAATGTCATTCTATAAGATATAGATATAGGAAATGATTTTCTGACAGGATTTTATTTTACAAGGAATTAATACTAAGAACTAACAACTGAGCTCTCATAAATCTATAAGCTTATATACAATCACTCATGTAAAAAATAAACCCTCAGAATGGGAGAGAACTTTTATCAGCTATGCATCTGAGAGATTATTAATAATCAAGAATATATAAAAATAGGATGAAGTAAAAGGTTAAACTGAAAATTGCTTAGGCATAAAATATAATTCTCAATAAAATGAATATGGCTAAGACATATCTCAAAAAGGGTTTATTATCCTTGGCAACTAGAGAAATGAAAATTAAAGGAACTTTGGGATTTCATTTCATTTCAGCCAGGGTGGCTAAGATAAACAAAGTGTATAATATCAAGTGCTGTTGAGGATGTAGAGAGAGAAGAATACCCAGTCACTCTTGGTGACATTGCAAAATGTTCCAGCCACCCTGAAAATCAGTATGAAGAATTCTTGAAAGTCTGAAAATAAATACACAATATGACATGGCTATACTACTCCTTGGCACACACTGAAAAAACTTGACATCTTACTCAGTAGATATATGTTCAACAATGTTCGTAGCCATCCTATTTGTTATAGTCAATTAATGAAAACAACCAAAATTTCATTCAATAGGTGAGAGAAAAATAAAAATGTAGTAATATACACAATGAAATACTACTCAGATCAAACAAGACAAAATTCAGGAAAATGTAAGATACTAGAAAAGATCATATTGAGGTAACTCAGACCTCAAAAAGAAAAGCCTTGTGTTCTCTCTCATCTGCTCCCGGCAGTGCTCCCACAAGGATCATAGAAGAACAAAAACTCCAGTGCCAAGCATGAGAAAGCTCCTTTCTGGTGGTTGGTCATATAACTCCCTGAGCAATATAAACTATTGATGCAGCACCTGGGTGCACCTCAGAGGTTGAGAATGGGGTGCCATTGTTGAAGACTCCGTACACTTAGGACATAAAGACTCAGATGATTTTAGCTGAGCCAAAGCTGAAAGCTTCTTTCTTAAAGGATAGCTTCCATAGCTCCGGAAACTACTATGCAAACTACCAAGACATGGAAGTTATTAAGTAGTTGCAACACCTATGAACCATGAAACATACCATCAGCCTAACATATGCCTACCTGTTCAATAATTGGCACTCACATGTTGTTGGCAACCAGCAGGTGTCTAATTGAATGTAAGACCCACTCAATAGGAGAAAAACCATGCCTAATACTGGTAACCTAGCCAGCTTCCTGGGACTAGTAAGATCATGAACTTTAGAAATACATGTAATACTTCACTTTTCTAGGCAAATATAATTCTTAATTATATTCTAAATCTTATGCTCATACTCACAGATAGGTAAAACTATTACCTCTCATCAAAGAAGCCTCTCTTTACAGCAAGTGAAAACCTTCACAAAAAAACAACCAGACACAATGCAGACATCAATAGATCCTGTGGAGCCTAACCTCACTGGATACATCTACATCACGGATCTTGCATCTGTGCCTGAGTAAACCTCATGAAAGGGAATATCATGAAAGAGTGGACAAAAAGTTGTGTTAGAATATCAGAAAGTCAGCTGTGAAATAGTTTCTATTAGAAATCCCTATATATTAGGATATAAATAAACAAAATAAATAAAAATAAAATCATTGTATAAACAAGATCTAAAGTTGAAAATACCAATGGACAAGTTAGGATGGAAGGGAACAATGTTTTAGGGGCCCTGTCCCTAGACAAAGAATAATAGGTACCTAATGACTGCTAAGAGAAAATGAGCTTTTCCCAGGGATTTGATCCCTTATTGGTTATCCAATGTATATTGGTAAGGCTTGAATACAAACAATACACATACAAACAGCAAAAACAGACTCAGGATGTTTTATTTATATATATTTCTGCATACATGGTACATGCATGCACACACATATGTAGTAATAACAATCAAAATAAAAGAGACTATTAACTAAGAGCCAGGGGAAACATGGATGTACATATTTATTGAATTTAATAAACATTACTGTAGTCAGGGGGAGACAGAAAGTTGGCATTTTCATAGTTTATGACTACATCTTTTAGTCTATAAAGTGAATATATAATGTCTAAAAGTAAGATCTCAGAGGACACCTCTATATATTAGCAAAAATTTTTGTCACATTTTTTGCTGTTAAGCATTCAGATAATTTTACTATGATATTATTATCCTGGCAAAGGCATCTGAGTTTGTGCATCACCCTACTGTAGGGAAATATGACGAAACAGACATCAGAGAAAGGGAAACTATTTAACAATGCCACATAGCCTAGATCTAGGCCAAGCTGTGAAAAGAACATTTTTGCTTTAATTATGCCACAACAAAATTGTTATTTCTCTGTCTGAATGGCTGTTCTTTCACAATAACAATTTGTTCATTCTGATTCTTTATATTATGCAGGTTAATGCATGTTTACGTCTGTGGAAGCACTGAATATGTATGCCCTCTCAGAATAAATTAATTCACAAACCAATATGTATCCTTATGCTGTTATTATTTCTTACCCATTAATGGAACAAATGACCACAACAATACTTATACAAACATTGGCAGCTGGCAGAGGGTACACTGTGTCTATCACATTAACATTTGCTACATCAATAGATTATTTTTTCAAAAATGTTTCTAGGGCTGTTTGTGTTCATTTTTTATTTCTTTTTCCAAAGTTTCTAGGCCTACATCTCTTTCTGATGCGAGGTGTTATTCGATAATGCCAGAAGGCAAACAAGAGAACAGAAAAGTAATATTGACATAAAGATGATAACAGCACAAAGTACATTCTTCACCATGACTAAGATCAGGCCTTCATCTTGATTAAAAAGCCACCTACAAATAGCACATTAATCAGTCCCTTTTATACTCTACCTTACATGCCCATATTTTCCTTACCCTCAATACATTCGACCCCAGAAAACTCTTCTGAAACACATTTTTATTTATATCCATTCTAACATTTTCTCCAATCCCAATAGTGACTCAAAAATGTTAATTGAATAATATAAAAACTCCTGATTGACATTCAATACCTTCTATAATCTGGGTCCTGCAATATACCATTGGATTGCAGAGCCACCAATATCCTTAGATGAATGCAATTCAGCTATTAATTTTCTTTGTGATCTTGATCAAATATAGACCGCAGTTACCTCATCTGTGAAATATATGGAACACTTAGGACCTCAAGATTATTTTAAGAAAAATAAATTATACAATATCCATGAAACTACCTTGGAAAATTTTATGCGAATAGTTAGCTTTCCTTTTCATATATACCATAATACCTGATTTTATTTATTTCTGCTTATTTTATTTCATTTATTTTTTCTTCTTTCAGAAGTACATGTTATTTTAGTAAGTCAATTCCTTATTTGTTCCTTCAACTCAGTACCCACCATTCTCTATCCCTTTCCTAATTTCATGCACCTCATCTCTCTTTCATAGATGTATGTCCACACACATACACACATAATTCTAACAAACACTGATGGAAAAATTAATAGAAATCCTACCCTTCTCAAGGGGGCTTCCACACAGATGATTTTGGTTAAACTAAACGTGTATGAGAGTCAATAGAGGACTTCAATTTTTCCATGGACAGTCTTGTAGCTCTGTAAGGATTATTTACAAGGGTCCGAAAAGAAGAAAAAGAAAAAAAAGCAGAAAAAGAAAACTGTCCAGCATTTCTGGGTGGTGTGGAAACTTATACAATTACTTTGTAAACTGGTGTAATAATTTTACACCAGTACCCAGCTATACCACTCTTGGGCATATACCCAAAAGATGCCCCACTATACCACAAAGGCACTTGAACAATTGCTATGTTCATAGCAGCTTTATTTGTAATAGCCAGAATCTGGAAATAACCTAGAGTCCCTCAACTGAAGAATGTATAAAGAAAATGTGATATAGCTACACAACTAAATACTAGTCAGACATTAAAAATATCATGAATTTTGCAAGAAATGGATGGAATTAGGAAAACATCCTGAGTGAGATAACTGAGACCCAGAAAACGATGTTTGATATATACTCATTTATAAATAGACACTAGCCACAAAGTACCAGATAACCATACTGCAATTCACAGAAACTGGGTAAAAAGGAGGACACAATAGAGGATGTGTGAATCTTCCTCAGAAGGCAAAAGAAAAATTAATGATTGGTGGTAGAGAGACAGAGGGCAATGGGTGGGAGCAGGGGTGTGTAGGGGCATGAGGATGGCAATTAGGTGTGGGGAGAGAGGTTCAGAAGAGGCTGGGAGTGAGAGCTGAAATCAGTGGAACTTCTCTGGGACTAGGTGGAGGACTGGGACAGAGGAGGTTACTGGGAGTCTAAGGGGTGACTTTAGTTAAGATTCCTACCAGAGGGGGATATAGAGACTGAAATAGCCACCTCCTGTAGACAGATGGGACTTTGAGTGGAGGGAAGGGGATATCAACCTATCCACAAAACATTCAACCCAAAATTTGTCCTGCCTACAAGATGCTCAAGGATAAAGATGGAGGAGAGACTGAGGGAATAGCTAACCAATGACTGACTCAACTTAAGACCCATTCTATGAGAGAGAGCCACCCCTGACACTGTTAATGATACTCTGATATGCTTGGAATGTAGTATAACTTTTTTATGAGAGCAACTAATGGAAACAGCAGATACCCAAAGTCAAACCATCATGAGGAACTTGGGGAGTCTTGTGGAAGAATAGGGGGTAGAATTGAGTGAGACAGAGTGGCTCAGGATATGGGACATAAAGTCAAAAGAGACCATCAACTATAATATTGAATGTTGGTTTTAGTAGATTTTAGAATTCATTACTTAGTATCGGCTACATCATGTTATCTTGATTCTAAACTTTGCACTAGGAATATATAGATATGTGTGTGTGTGTGTGTGTGTGTGTGTGTGTGTGTGTGTGTGCGTGTGTGTGTGTGCGTGTGTGTATGAAATTATGAGGAAGGAAATTTCCGGATTCAGGATGCCTCAACATTACACAAAGAACTACAGGTATCTAAATAGTGCTGAGAGTGTGAGAAAAAGTCTTGCCCAAATTATGAATAACCAATTCATTGGTTATCCATATCACATGGTCCGTTCTGAAAACAAACATACAAGTAATAATATACAGAAAGAATGGGCTGAATTTCTGTACTTTGATATCTCTATTTATGTATCTATGCATGTATGTGAGTATGCATGTACATGTGTATGTATGTATATATGTATATAGGCAATTAATAAAAAGGTAGACCATAAATTTGAAAGAAGGTGAAGAGCATTATATGGGAGGGCTTGGAAGGAGGGAATGGGGAAGATTGAAAAATTATATTATTCTCAAAAAATTATATCTCAAAAAAGAAAAAGAGATGAAGAAAATCTTTAAAAGGTATTACAAATAAAGTATATACATAGGTATAAATTCAATCAACATGAAACAAGAGATGCACACTTAAAAGTATAGCCATCAATGAAAGAACATGATAAAGGGCTTAAGAGATAAAATCTTACTCATAGAATGGGAGAGGTAATATTTTAAATATATCTATGCTCTATTCATGCAAAAACAGACATATTGTCCTTCTGGTCTGAACTTGTGCCCTGAGCAGACTTTGGGCACTGGTTTTGCACCCATTGCCACAACACCCTAGAGGAAGCCCATCACCCAGGTGCTTTAACATGCCCAGGATCACAGGAACACATGATCACAGGAACACAGGATCACAGGATCACAAGTGTGCTAATAGGCCCAGGATTACAGAGGAACTTCAATCCCCAGGAAACCAGACACACTCAGGAGCACTGGAGCTCTCACACACTTAAGGTCACAGTTGAGGCCACAACATCTTCCCCAACACCCAGCATAACTGGGACCCACATAGGAACCAGGGAAGCATAAACCCCTGCTCACCCAGAGGCATGGGTTCCTTCTAGTTTGTATCTGTGCCCAGAGCAAACTCAAGGCTCTGGCTCCCCACCCCCACCCAGTACTGCAACACCCAGAGAAAGCTTGACTGTCAGGAACTCTAACAAAACAGAATCTCAGGAGCTAGGTCACACCAGGACTTCAGTATCTCAGAGGCAGCTTGATACCTATTAGCTCTGACTCAGAATCCCAGGATCAAAGGATCCCAGAATCCCAGGATGATAAAGACACCTGTACTCTGAGGAGTTCTGACACAACCAGGATCACAAGAACGACAGGCTCCAGTCAGAGACAGCTAGGGTAGACACTAGAGATAACCAGATGGTGAGAGGTAAGCACAAGAACATAAACCACAGAAATCAAGTCTACTTGGCATCATCAGAATCCAGTTCTCCCACTACAGCAAGTCCTGGATACACCATTGCACATGAAAAGCAATATTCAAAGTTAAAATCATATCTCATGATGATGATAGAAGACTTTAAGAAGGACATGAATAATTCCCTTAAAGAAATAGAGGAGAACACAACAAATCAGGTGAAGGAATTGAATAAAACCATCCATGATCTAAAAGTGGAAATAGAAATAATAAAGAAATCACAAAAGGAGACAACCCTGAAGATAGAAAACCTAGGGAAAAGATCAGGAATCATAGACACAAGCATCACCAACAGAATACAAGATATAAAAGAGAATCTCAGGTGCCGGAAATACCATAGAAAACATTGACACAACAGGCAAAGAAAGTTCAAATGCAAAGAGCTTCTATCCCAAAACATTCAGGAAATCCATGACACAATAACAAGATCAAATCTAAGAATAATAGATATAGAAGAGAGCAAAGCACTTCTCAGCATTTGTTTAAAGAACCAGTAAACATCTTCAATAAAATTATAGAAGAAAACTTCCCTAACCTAAAGAAAGAGATGCCCATGAACATACAAGAAGCCTACAGAACTCCAAATATACTGGACCAGAAAACAAATTCCTCCCATCATATAATAGTGAAAACACAAAATGCACAAAAGAAAGAAATAATATTAAAAGCAGTAAGGGAAAAGGGTTAAATAACATATAAAGGCAGACCTATCAGAATTATACCAGACATTTCAGCAGAGACCATGAAATCTAGAAGGTTCGGGACAGATGTCATTCAGGTCCTAAGAGAACAGAAATGCCAGCCCAGGCTATTATATCCAGCAAAACTCTCGATAACATAGATGGAAAAATCAAAACATTCCACAACAAAACTAAATTTACACAATATCTTTCAACAAATCCAGCCCTACAAAGGATAATAAATGGAAAACTCCAACACAGGGAGGGAAACTACACCCTAGACAAAGCAAGAAGTAATCTTGCAACAAACATAAAAGAAGGTAGCCATGGAAACATAATTCTACCTCTAACAACAAAAATAACAGGAAACAACAATCACTACTTCTTAGTATCTCAAGATCAATGGACTCAATTCTTCAATAAAAAGACATAGACTAACCAACTGTATAGGTAAATAGGACCCAGCATTTTGCTGTTTACAGGAAATGCACCTCAGTGACAAAGACAAATACTAACTCAGAATAAAAGGATAGAAAACAGTTTTAAAGCAAATGGTCTCAAGGAAAAAAAACTGGAGTAGCTATTCTACTATCAAATAAAATTGACTTTCAAGCAAAAGTTTTCAAAAAAGATAAAGAAGGGCACTTCATACACATCTAAGGAAAAACCCACCAAGATGAACTCTCAATTCAGAAGATCTATGCTCTAAAGGCAAGGGCACCTACATTCATAAAAGAAACCTTACTAAAGCACAAAGCATACATTGCACAGCACACTATAATAATGGGAGACTTCAACACCCCACTCTCATCAATGGATAGATCATAGAAACAGAAACTGAACAGAGACACAGTGAAACTCACAGAAGTGACGAAGCAAATGGATTTGACAGATATCTATAGGACATTTTATCTTAAAACAAAAGAATATACCTTTTTCTCAGCACTTCACAGTACCTTCTCAAAAATTGATCGTATAACTGGTCTCAAAACAGGCCTCAACAGATAGAAGAAGATTGAAATTATCCCATGAATCCTTTCAGATCACCACAGACTAAGGCTGGTATTCAATAACAACAAAAACCACAGAAAGCCCACATACATATGGAAACTGAACAATGCTCTATTCAATGATAATTTGGTCAAGGAAGAGATAAAGAAATTAAAGACATTTTAGAATTTAATGAAAATGAAGGCACAACATACCCAAACTCATGGGACACTGTGAAAGCAGTGAGTGTCTCCAAAAAGAAACTGGAGAGACCATACATCAGCAGCTTGACAGCATACCTGAAAGATCTAGAATAAAACGAAGTAAATACACCCAAGAGGAGCAGAAGGCAGGAAATAATCAAACTCAAGGCCGAAACCAACCAAATAGAAACAAAAAGAATACATAAAGAATCAACAAAACTAGGTGATGGTTCTTAGAAAACATCAGTAAGATAGAAAAACTCGTAGTTAGACTAATCAGAGGGCACAGAGAGAGTATTCAAATTAAAAAATCAGAAATGAAAAGGGAGGCATAGAGGAGACTGCTTTCTGCCCACATTCCGGACCCAAGAGGAAATCACCTAGTGCCATCTGTGCACCCTGGGCACAAAGACCTAGGAACCGTCAGGGGCAGGAACCTTCTGGTTTCTGCCTGTGCCAAGAGCTGCAAGACAGTCACCAGGAGTGCCAACACACCTGAGAGCAGAGGTAAGACCAACTTTTCTGCTTCAAGTAACCTGCATGGTAGCCTCAGGACACAAAAAGGCAGAAGTCTTCTGGGACAGGGCACTTCTGGTCTCTGGTTGTACCCGGATCTGAACTGAAGTGACCCACCACCTCCCTGCATCCAAATCCCATGGGGGAGAGAGAAGAATACCAAGAAGTTCAGACAATCCTGAAACTGCAGGACAGTCTGCCACTTCTGCCCACCTCTCCCACATCCTGAGCCTAAGAGGAAACTGCATAGTGCCTCTGGATACAGGAATATAGGAGCAGTCAGCCTTAGGAACCTGCTGTGTCGTACCTGTACCCAGAACTGAATTGAACCTGTCACACAGCTCCCTGCACCCAAATCCAGTGTGGGAGAGAGCTAGACCCTCAGAAGTGCAGACACTCATGAAAACTCAGAGAAGACTACTCTCTGCCCACATTCCCCAAAAAAGAGGAAATTGCCTAGTCCCATCTATGCACCCTGGGCACAGGGACCTAGGAGCAGTCAGGGGCAGGACCCTTCAGGTTTCTGCCTGCACCAAGAGCTGAGAAACAATTACCAGGAGCACATACAAACCTGAGAGCAGAACTCTCTGTTGCCAGATCCAGCTGAAAGAAAACAGGTCTACAGGATGCTGACACCCAGACCTACATGAAGGTCAAGCAACTGTTAGAGACAGCAAGACAAGTTAACACCAGAGAAAACCTGACAGTGAGAGGCAAGGGCAGGAACCTGAGCAACAGAAACCAAAACTACTTGGCATCATCGGAGCCCAGCTCTCCCACCAAAGTGAATACTGGATATCCAAACACAAGAAAAGCAAGATGTAGATATAAAATCACATTTTATGATGATGATGGAGGATTTTAAGAAGGACATAAATAAATCCCTTAAAGAAATACAGGACAACACAAGTAAACAAGTAGAAGTCCTTAAAGAGAAAACATAAAAATCCCTTAAAGAATTAAGGAAAACACAGCCAAACAAGTGAAAGAATTGAACAAAACCATCCCGGATTAAAAAAAAATGAAAATAGAAACAATAAAGAAAGCACAAAGGGAGACAACTCTGGAGACAGAAAACGTAAGGAAGTGATCAGGAGTCATAGAATTAAGTGTCACCGACAGAATTCATGAGATAGGAGAGAGAATCTTAGGGGCAGAAGATACCATAGAAAGCATTGATACAACTGTCAAAGATAATGTAAAATGCAAAAAGCTCCTAGCCCAAAACATTCAGGAAATCCAGGACACACTGAGAAGACCAAACCTAACAATAATAGGTATAGAAGAGAGCAAAGATTTTCAACATAAAGGGCCAGTAAATATCTTCAAAAAATTATAGATAAAACTTCTCTACCCTAAAGAATGAGAAGCCCATAATCATACAAGAAGACTCCAGAACACCAAATAGATTAGACCAGAAAAGAAATTCCTCTCTGAAGAAAGAAATTGAAGATCTCAGAAGAGGGAAAGATCTCCCATGCTCATCGATTGACAGGATTTATATAGGAAAAATGGCCATTTTACCAAAAGCAGACAGCAGATTCAATGCAATCCCCATCAAAATTCCAACTCAATTCTTCATGGAGTTAGAAAGAACAATTCACAAATTCATTTGGAATAACAAAAAACACAGGATAGCGAAAACTGTACTCAAGAATGAAAGAACTTCTGGAGGAATAAACACCCTTGACCTCAAGCGGTATTGCAGAGCAATAGTGATGATAACTGTATGGTATTGGCACACAGACAGGCAGATAGATAAGTGGAATAGAATTGAAGACCCAGAAATGAACCCACACACCTATGGTCACTTGAACTTTGACAAAGGATCTAAAACCATGCAATGGAAAAAAGATAACATTTTCAACAAATGGTGCTGGTTCAACTGGATGTCATCATGTAGAAGAATGCAAATCAATCCATTTTTATTGCCCCATACAAAGTTTAAGTCCAAGTGGATCAAGGACCTCCACATCAAACCAGATACACTCAAAGTAATAGAATAAAAAGGGGGGAAGAGACTGCATCACTTGAGAACTGGGGAAATTTTTCTTAACAAAACAACAAGGGCTTATGCTCTAAGAATGAGAACTGAGAAATGGGACCTCATAAAACTGCAAAGCTTCTGTAGGGCAAAGGACACTGTTATTAGGACAAAACAGCAACCAACAGATTGGGAAAAGGTCCTTACTGATCATACATCTGATAGAGGGCTAATATCCACAATATACAAAGAATTCAATAAGTTAGACTTGAGAGAGCCAAATAACCCTATTGAAAATGGGGTATGGAGCTTATCTGAGGTATGTCAAATGCTGAGAAGCACCTAAAGAAATGTTCAATAACCGTAGTCATCAAGGAAATGCAAATGAAAACAACGCTGAGATTCCAACCCAAACCAATCAGAGTGGCTAAGATAAAAACCTCAGGTAACAACAAATGCTGGTAAGGATGTAGAGAAAGAAGAACACTCCTCCACTTTTGTTGGAATTGCAAACTCTAACAACCACTCTGGAAATCAGTCTGGAGGTTCCTCAGAAAAGTGGAAATTGCCCTATCTGAGGACGCAGCTCTGTGATTCCTGCCCATAAACCCAAAAGATGCTCCAACATATAAGAAGGACACATGTTAAAAAAAATAAAAAAAAAAATAAAAAAAATAAAAAAAGAAGGACACATGTTCCACTATGTTCATATTTATGTGTCCTTATTTATTATTTATTTTTATATAAAATTTATTATGTCCTTTTTTATATTATCTAGAACCTGGCAAAAAACACAGATGTCCTTCAACAGAGGTATGGGTACTGAAAGTGTGGTACATTTTACACAATGGAGTACTACTCAGCTATCAAAAGCAGTGATGTCATGAAATTCTTAGGTAAAGGGATATAACTAGAAAATATCATCCTGAGGTAAGTAATTCAATCACAAAAAAAATCACATGTTATGCACTCACTAATAAGTGGACATTAGCCCAAAACTCGGATTACCCAAGATACAATCCCCAGACAAAATGAAGCTCAATGAGGTCCTTCAAAGTGCAGATGCTTTGGTCCTTCTTAGAAGGGGGAAGCAAAATATCCATAGGAGGAAAAACAGAGACAAAGTTTGGAGCAGAGACTGAAGGAATGTCCATTCAGAGCCTGCTCTCCCTGGGGATCCAGCCCATACACATATAGCCACAAAACCCAGACAATATTGCTGATGCTAAGAAGTGCATGCTGTCAGGAGCCAGATATAGCTGCTTCCTGGAGGCTCTGACAGAACATAACAAATACAGATGAAGATGCCCACAGCCAATCACTGAACTGAGAACAGGGTCCACACTGGAGGAGTCAGAGAAAGGGTTGAAGGAGCTGAAGAGGATTGCAACCTTATAAGAAGAACAATACCAACCAACTAGTGATCCGATGGACTAAACGACCATCCAAAGAGTACACATGGCCACACCCATAGCTCCAGCTGCGTATGTTGCAGAGGATGGACTTGTCGGGCACCAATGGGAGGATAAGCTATTGGTCTTGCCAAGGGTGGACCCCCAGTGTTGGGGAAAGTCAGGGTGGCAAGGTGGGAAGCAGGTTGTTAAGAGGGAACACCCTCATAGAAGGGGGAGGCAGGACCCATTCCTGCAGGGAGAAGAGCTGAACACCCAGAAGTGCAGACATCCTGAGACTGCAGGACAGACTGCCACTTCTGCACACCTCTGCCCACATCCGTGGTCCAAAGGGAAACTGTGCCTTGGGACACAGGATTATAGGACCAGTCAGGCACAGGTACTTGCGGTTCTGGTCTGTGTCCAGGTCTGAACTGAACCTGTCAAACATCTCCCTGCATTCAAATCCAGTGGGGAAGAGAGCTGAATCCTCAGAACTGTGCACAATCCTGAGAAATAGAGGAGACTACCCTCTGCCCACATTCTCCACCCAAGAGGGAATTGCCTAGTGCCAACTGTACCCACTGGATACAAGGACCTAGGAGAAATCTGGGGAACAACCCTTCTTATTCCTGCCAACACCTAGAGCTGCAAGACAGTCACCAGGAGTGCCTACTCACCTGAGATCAGAATACCTGGTCTCAGAAAAGGCTGAAAGAAAACAGGAAACATTTCTACAGGAGTGCTGACACAGAGGCCTACAGGAGGGTCAAGTCACTCTCAGAAACAGCAATACAAGCAAACACCAAGGACAAACCATGGAGCAAGACAAGCACAGGAACATAAGCAACAGAAACCAAGACTACTTGGCATAATCAGAGACCAGTTCTCCCAACAAAGAAAATACTGGATATCCAAACATACCAGAAAAGCAAGATGTATATATAAAATCACATTTTATGATAATGACGGAGGACTTTAGGAAGGACATAAATGACTCCGTTAAAGAAATGCAGGACAACAGAAATAAACAAGTAGAAGCACTTGAAGAGGAAACAGAAACATCTCTGAAAGATTTACATGAAAACACAACCAAACAGGTGAAGGAGTTGGACAAAACTGTACAGGACTTAATAATGGAAACAGAAACAATAAACAAAAGCCCAAAGGGAGACAAGCTGGGAGATAGAAAACATAAGGAATAGACCAGGAGTCATAGATACAAGCATCACCAACAGAATACAAGAGATAGAAGAGAGACTCATAGGGTCAGAAGATACTATAGAAAGCATAGACACAACCATCAAAGATAATATAAAGATCAAAATGTTCCTAGCAACAAACCAAATTTCCACAATATCATTCTACAAATCCAGCCCTACAAAGGATAATAGACAGAAAATTCCAACACAAGGAGAGAAATTATACTGTACAGAAAGCAAGAATATAATCTCCTTGCAATGAAACCAAAAGAGAGTCACACAAACATAATTCCATCTCTAATAACAAAAATAACAGGAAGCGACAATCACTATTCCTTAATATCTCTCAACATTAACAGACTCAATTCCCCAATAAGAAGACATACACTAACAGACTAGATATATAAAGAGGACCTACCATTTTGCTACATATAAGAAATACACCTCACATACAAAGACAGAGACTGTCTCAGAGGAAATGGCTAGAAAACAACTTTCCAAGCAAATGGCCCAAAGAAACAAGCTGGAGTTGCCATTCTAATATCAAATGAAATTGACTTTCAATCAAAAGGCATCAGAAAAGATAAGGAAGGACACTTCATATTCATCAAAGGAAAAATCCACCAAGATGAACTCTCAATCCTAAATATCTATGCTCCAAGGGAACCTACATTCATAAAAGAAACCTTACTAAAGCTCAAAGCACACATTGCACCTCACACAATAGTAGTAGGAGATTTCAACACCCCACTGTCATCAATGGACAGATCATGGAAAGAGAAATTAAACAGAGACATAGGGAAACTAACAGAAGTTATGAAGCAAATGGATTTAACAGATATTTATAGGATATTCTGTCCTAAAACAAAAGGATATACCTTCTTCTCAGCACCTCATGATAACGTCTCCAAAATGCACCATATAATCAGTCACAAAACAGGCCTCAACAGATACAGGAAGATAGAAATAATCCCACGCAATCCCTGCCCGCAGCAGCTCACGGCTCCCAAACCCCGTGGGAGAAAGACCTCACTACCTGGACAGGTGGGCACTCCTGAGACTGCAGAGCAGAAGAGACCACCAACACTGCCCACCCCTGCCCATATCCCTGGCCCAAGAGGAAACTGTATACGGCCTCTGGGTTCCCTTGGATAAGGGCACAGCAGCAGCAGGTCCCCTGTGTCTGAGACACCGCTGGAACCTGAAGGGACCGACCAGGTAAAACAGTTCTCTGCACCTAAATCCCGTGGGAGGGAGAGCTAAACCTTCAGAGAGGCAGACACGCCTGGGAAACCAGAAGAGACCGCACTCTGCCCACAGTACTGATTCTAGAGGAAAACACCAAACACCATCTGGAACCCTGGTGCACGGAAGCTCCTGGAAAGGGCGGCACAGATCTTCCTGGTTGCTGCCCCCACGGAGAGCTGGTAGGCAGCACCCCACGAGCAAACTTGAGCCTCGGGACCACAGGTAAGACAAAGCTTCCTGCTCCAAGCAACCTGCCTGGTGAACTCAGGACACACAGAGGCAAAATTCCTCTAGGACCGGACACTTCCAGTTTTTAGCAGGATTCCCAAACCCCCGGATCCCTGCCTGAAGTAGCTCACTGCTCCCAAACCCCGTGGGAGAGAGAGCTCACCGCTTGGACAGGTAGGCACTCCTGAGACTGCAGAGTGGAAGAGACAGAGAGTTCATAAGCAACACCCCATGAGCAAACTTGAGCCTCGGGCCCACAGGTAAGTCAAACCTTCCTACTCCAAGCGACCTGCCTACTGAACCAAGGACACAGGCCCACAGGAATAGCTGAAGACCTGTAGATAGGAAAAACTACACGCCTGAAAGCAGAACACACTGTTCCCATAACTGTCTGAAAGAAAACAGGAAAAGAGGTCTACAGCACCCCTGATAAACAGGCTTATAGGACAGTCTAGCCACTGTCAGAAATAGAAGAACAAAGTAACACTAGAGATAATCTGATGGCGAGAGGCAAACGAAGGAACCCAAGCAGTAGAAACCAAGACTACATGGCATTATTGGAGACCAATTCTCCCACCAAAGCAAACAAGAATTATCCAAACACACCAGAAAAGCAAGATCTAGTTTCAAAATCATATTTGATCATGATGCTGGAGGACTTCAAGAAAGACGTGAAGAACTCCCTTAGAGAAACACAGGAAAACATAAATAAACAAGTAGAAGCCTACAGAGAGGAATCACAAAAATCCCTGAGAGAATTCCAGGAAAACACAATCAAACAGTTGAAGGAATTAAAAATGGAAATAGAAGCAATCAAAAAAGAACACATGGAAACAACCCTGGATATAGAAAACAAAAAGAAGAGACAAGGAGCCGTAGATACAAGCTTCACCAACAGAATACAAGAGATAGAACAGAGAATTTCAGGGGCAGAAGATTCCATAAAAATCATGGACTCACCTGTCAAAGATAATGTAAAGCGGAAAAAGCTACTGGTCCAAAACATACAGGAAATCCAGGACTCAATGAGAAGATCAAACCTAAGGATAGTAGGTATAGAAGAGAGTGAAGACTCCCAGCTCAAAGGACCAGTAAATATCTTCAACAAAATCATAGAAGAAAACTTCCCTAACCTAAAAAAAGAGATACCCATAGACATACAAGAAGCCTACAGAACTCCAAATAGATTGGACCAGAAAAGAAACTCCTCTCGTCACATAATAAAAAAAAACACCGAATGCACAAAATAAAGAAAGAATATAAAAAGCAGTAAGGGAAAAAGGTCAAGTAACATATAAAGGCAGACCTATCAGAATCACACCAGACTTTTCGCCAGAGACAATGAAAGCCAGAAGATCCTGGACAGATGTCATAGAGACCCTAAGAGAACACAAATGCCAGCCCAGGTTACTGTATCCAGCAAAACTCTCAATTAACATAGATGGAGAAACCAAGATATTCCATGACAAAACCAAATTAACACAATATCTTTCTACAAATCCAGCACTACAAAGGATAATAAATGGTAAAGCCCAACATAAGGAGGCAAGCTATACCCTAGAAGAAGCAAGAAACTAATCATCTTGGCAACAAAACAAAGAGAAGAAAAGCACACAAACACAACCTCATATCCAAATATAAATATAACAGGAAGCAATAATCACTATTCCTTAATATCTCTCAACATCAATGGATTCAACTCCCCAATAAAAAGACATAGATTAACAAACTGGATACGCAACGAAGACCCTGCATTCTGCTGCCTACAGGTAACACATCTCAGAGACAATGACAGACACCACCTCAGAATGAAAAGCTGGAAAACAACTTTCCAAGGAAATGGTCGGAAGAAGCAAGCTGGAGTAGCCATTCTAATATCAAATAAAATCAATTTTCAACTAAAAGTCATCAAAAAAGATAAGGAAGGACACTTCATATTCATTAAAGGAAAAATCCTCCAAGATGAACTCTCAATCCTAAATATCTATGCCCCAAATACAAGGGCACCTACATACGTAAAAGATACCTTACTAAAGTTCAAAACACACATTGCACCTCACACAATAATAGTAGGAGATTTGAACACCCCACTCTCATCAATGGACAGATCATGGAAACAGAAATTAAACAGAGACGTATACAGACTAAGAGAAGTCATGAACCAAACGGACTTAACAGATATTTATAGAACATTCTATCCTAAAGCAAAAGGATATACCTTCTTCTCAGCTCCTCATGGTATTTTCTCCAAAATTGACCATATAATTGGTCAAAAAACAGGCCTCAACTGGTACAGAAAGATAGAAATAATACCATGCGTGTTATCAGACCACCACGGCCTAAAGCTGGTCTTCAATAACAATAAGGGAAGAACGCCAATATATACGTGGAAGTTGAACAATGCTCTACTCACCGATAACCTGGTCTAGGAAGAAATAAAGAAAGAAATTAAAAACTTTTTAGAATTTAATGAAAATGAAGGTTCAACATACCTAAACTTATGGGACACAATGAAAGCTGTGCTAAGAGGAAAACTCAGAGCTCTGAGTGCCTGCAGAAAGAAACAGGAGAGAGCATATGTCACCAACTTGACAGCACACCTATAAGCTCTAGAAAAAAAGAAGCAAATGCACCCAGGAGGAGTAGAAGGCAGGAAATAATCAAACTCAGAGCTGAAATCAACCAAGTAGAAACAAAAAGGACCATAGAAAGAATCAAGAGAACCAAAAGTTGGTTCTTTGAGAAAGTCAACAATATAGATAAACCCTTAGCCACACTAACGAGAGGGCACAGAATGTGTGTCCAAATTAACAAAATCAGAAATGAAAAGGGAGACATAACTATTGATTCAGAGGAAATTAAAAATATCATCAGATCTTTCTATGAAAGTCTATATTCAACAAAACTTGAAAATCTGCAGGAAATGGACAATTTCCTAGACAGATACCAGGTACCGAAGTTAAATCGGGAACAGATAAACCAGTTAAACAACCCCATAACTCCTAAGGAAATAGAAGCAGTCATTAAAGGTCTCCCAACCAAAAAGAGCCCAGGTCCAGACGGGTTTAGTGCAGAATTCTATCAAACCTTCATAGAAGACCTCATACCAATACTATCCAAACTATTCCACAAAATTGAAACAGATGGAGCACTACCGAATTCCTTCTATGAAGCCACAATTATTCTTATACCTAAACCACACAAAGACCCAACAAAGAACGAGAACTTCAGACCTATTTCCCTTATGAATATCGACGCAAAAATACTCAATAAAATTCTGACAATCCGAATCCAAGAGCACATCAAAACAATCATCCACCATGATCAAGTAGGCTTCATCCCAGGCATACAGGGAAGGTTTAATATATGGAAAACCATCAACGTGATCCATTATATAAACAAACTGAAAGAACAAAACCACATAATCATTTCATTAGATGCTGAGAAAGCATTTGACAAAATTCAACACCCCTTCATGATAAAAGTCCTGGAAAGAATGGGAATTCAAGGCCCATACCTAAACATAGTAAAAGCAATATACAGCAAACCAGTTGCTAACATTAAACTAAATGGAGAGAAACTTGAAGCAATCCCACTAAAATCAGGGACTAGACAAGGCTGCCCACTCTCTCCCTACTTATTCAATATAGTTCTTGAAGTTCTAGCCAGAGCAATCAGACAACCAAAGGAAATCAAGGGGATACAGATCGGAAAAGAAGAAGTCAAAATATCACTATTTGCAGATGATATGATAGTATATTTAAGTGATCCCAAAAGTTCCACCAGAGAACTACTAAAGCTGATAAACAACTTCAGCAAAGTGGCTGGGTATAAAATTAACTCAAATAAATCAGTAGCCTTCCTCTACCCAAAAGAGAAACAAGCCAAGAAAGAAATTAGGGAAACGACATCCTTCATAATAGACCCAAATAATATAAAGTTCCTCGGTGTGACTTTAACCAAGCAAGAAAAAGATCTATACAATAAGAACTTCAAGCCTCTGAAGAAAGAAATTGAAGACTTCAGAAGATGGAAAGATCTCCCATGGTCATGGATTGGCCGGATTAATATAGTAAAAATGGCCATTTTACCAAAAGCTATCTACAAATTCAATGCAATCCCCATCAAAATACCAATCCATTTCTTCAAAGAGTTACACAGAACAATTTGCAAATTCATCTGGAATAACAAAAAACCCAGGATAGCTAAAACTATCCTCAACAATAAAAGGACTTCAGGGGGAATCACTATCCCTGAACTCAAGCAGTATTACAGAGCAATAGTGATAAAAACTGCATGGTATTGGTACAGAGCCCGACAGATAGACCAATGGAACAGAATTGAAGACCCAGAAATGAACCCACACTCCTTTGGGCACTTGATTTTTGTCAAAGGAGCAAAAACCATCCAATGGAAAAAAAATAGCATTTTCAGCAAATGGTGCTGGTTCAACTGGAGGTCAACATGAAGAAGAATGCAGATCGATGCATGCTTATCACCCTGTACGAAGCTTAAGTCCAAGTGAATCAAGGACATCCACATCAAACCAGATACACTCAAACTAATAGAAGAAAAACTAGGGCAGCATCTCGAACACATGGGCACTGGAAACAAAACACCAGTGGCTTATGCTCTAAGATCAACAATCAACAAATGGGATCTCATAAAACTGCAAAGCTTCTGTAAGGCAAAGGACACTGTGGTTAGGACAAAACGGCAACCAACAGATTGGGAAAAGATCTTTACCAATCCTACAACAGATAGAGGCCTTATATCCAAAATATTCAAAGAACTCAAGAAGTTAGACCGCAGGGAGACAAAGAACCCTATTAAAAAATGGGGTTCATAGCTAAACAAAGAATTCACAGCTGAGAAATGCCGAATGGCTGAGAAACACCTGAAGAAATGTTCAACATCTTCAGTCATAAGGGAAATGCAAATCAAAACAACCCTGAGATTTCACCTCACACCAGTGAGAATGGCTAAGTTCAAAAACTCAGGTGACTGCAAATGCTGGCGAGGATGTGGAGAAAGAGGAACACTCCTCCATTGTTGGTGGGATTGCAGACTAGTAAAACCATTCTGGAAATCAGTCTGGAGGTTCCTCAGAAAATTGGACATTGAACTGCCTGAGGATCCAGCTATACCTCTCTTGGGCATATACCCACAAGATGCCCCAACATATAAAAAGACACATGCTCCACTATGTTCATAGCAGCCCTATTTATAATAGCCAGCAGGTGGAAAGAACCCAGATGCCCTTCAACAGAGGAATGGATACAGAAAATGTGGTACATCTACACAATGGAATATTAATTAGCTATCAAAAACAATGCCTTTATGAAATTCGTAGACAACTGATTGGAACTGGAAAATATCATCCTGAGTGAGGTAACCAAATCACAGAAAAACACACATGGTATGCACTCATTGATAAGTGGCTATTAGCCCAAAAGCTTGAATTACCCTAGATGCATAGAACACATGAACCTCAAGAGGGATGATCAAAATGTGAATGCTTCACTCCTTTAAAAGGGGAACAAGAATACCCTTGGCAGGGAATAGAGAGACAAAGATTAAAACTGACACAGAAGGAACACCCATTCAGAGCCTGCCCCACAAGTGGCCCATACATATACAGCCACCCAATTAGACAAGATGGATGAAGCAAAGAAGTGCAGGCCGACAGGAGCCGGATGTAGATTTCTCCTGACAAACACAGCCAGAATACAGCAAATACAGAGGCGAATGCCAGCAGCAAACCACTGAACTGAAAATAGGACCCCCGTTGAAGGAATCAGAGAAAGAACTAGAAGAGCTTGAAGGGGCTCGAGACCCCTTATGAACAACAATGCCAAGCAAGCAGAGCTTCCAGGAACTAAGCCACTACCTAAAGACTATACATGAACTGACCCTGGACTCTGACCTCATAGGTAGCATTGAATATCCTAGTAAGATCACCAGTGTAAGTGGAAGCCCTGGGTCCTGCTAAGACTGAACCCCCAGTGAACGTGATTGTTGGGGGGAGGGCGGCAATGGGGGCAGGATGGGGAGGGGAACACCCATAAAGAAGGGGAGGGGGAGGGGTTAGGGGGATGTTGGCCCATAAACCGGGAAAGGGAATAACATTCGAAATGTAAATAAGAAATACTCACGTTAATAAAAAAATCCAATAAAAGAAAAAGAAAAAAAGAAGAAATGCAGGGAGAAAATGGAGCAGATAGTGAAGGAATTGTAGAACAGTAACTGTCCCAACTTAGCACCCATCTCACAGGGACACAATAATGCTGGATGCTATTACTGATGATATGCTGTGCTTGAAGACAAGAGCCTAACATGGCTGTCACCTGGAAGGCTATACCAGCAGCATGGCTGAGACAGATGCAGATGCTTATTGCCAGCTAAGCATTAGCCTGAGTTCACAGACCCCTTTGGAAGTGTTAGGGGAAAGATTGAAGCAGCTGAAGGGGATGATAACTTCATAGGAAGACCAAGAGTGTCAACTAACCAGGACCCTTGGTATCTCCTAGAGACTAAGCCACCAATCAAAGAGCATACACTGGCTGGTCAGAGGTTCTGGCACATATGTAGCAGAGGACTGAGTGCCTTGTCTAACTTCAGTGGGAGAGGATATGGCTAATCTTGTAAAGACTTCATTGTCCAGAGAAGGGGGATGGCCAAAGGGGACAGGAGCACCCTCTTAGAGGGGAAAGGGAATTTGAATTGCGTCAGGAACTCTGGAACAGCGGGACTGTTATGGGAACAATAGTTGAGATGTAAATAAAAAATAATAATCTTTAAAACTAGCCATTGTTCCATGTAACCAAAAAAATGTCAGTTTTGAATGCCAAATTCACCAGGTAGGAAGATATTCATTAATATCTTTTTGTTTTCATTTATGTGGTAATTCATATACACACTGACAATAATTTTGAAAGGATTTGGAATTAAATTTGGAAGGTATAATATGCTAAAAGTCTAGCTAACTATTATTAACTAAGGAGGAGAAGACATGACAGAATGAGCCATTGAATGTGAGGGGGCTGCATTTCATGAAGAGTTCATGGGGGCAAATCCTCTGCCACATAAAGTTCTATCACAACTAAAGATGGGAATACAAAAAAGAGTGGCACCTGTCTCTTGGAGATGTTAAAGAAAAGCATCAGTCTCTATCCAGACACTATTTCCTTCACAGCACCCCCAACCCCACCCCAGCGCCTGCTCCCACCAGGCAGCAAGGTGCTTTGTTTTGTCAAAGCAGCTCCTCCACCACTATTAGCTGAGCAGGGCCTGGATGACCAATCAGGACTCAGGGGTGTAGCCTCCCATTGTTGAGGGTGGGTTCAAAAGACCGTGCCTCTGAGAGCTCTGGACCAGAACACCCTAGCCTTCAACATGGCAAAAGCAATGAAAAAATCACAGAACACTACACCAGATGTCGAGCCATCAACTTCAAGTGCGAAACCCAAGAAAGCTAAGACTAACCATCAATCCAAAACCAGAACTGGAGAGAAGAGTTTTCGGTCTGGTTCCAAATGTAGTGGAAAGGTAAGAAGGCCCAAGCTAAACATAATCCTTCCTCTGGTGATTTCCCCTCCCCCAGCAATCCTAACCCTTTTGTGGCCTGGCATCTACCCCTTTCTCAGTCCATAGCCCTTCAGGTATTCCAGCTTTTCAAAAACTCAAATGCCCTTTACTCTGTTGAACTTCCAGGTGCGAATGACAACAAAGAAGGCCAAGAGAAATCTGCCAAGAATCCCAGAAAACAACGCTTCAGAGAAAACCGCACCCCATAAAAAGAAGACTAAACAGATGAGATAACTAGCACTGAAACGGCAGCAGAGCAGAGCAGTTCAGACAGTTCCACTGTGACAACTAGTGATGAGGAAAGCCAATAGACTCAGCAAGCCACCCAAGACCGAAAACTCCGTTCAAAAATCTGGCAGATGAACAATGTCAAACTGTGTAAATGTAGTAATTACTACACAGTGCTTTGACACTGGTGAAAATAAAATCAATCTGATATGAAAACTATGTGTCCCTGAGAATCTGTCATGGAGTACGGAAGGGAGGAATGGGAAGGAAAGGGGGCAGGGGAAGGAGGAGGGGGTGGGAAGGAAAAAGGAAGAAACAGGGAAATACAAGAAGCAGGAAGTATTGGGTCCTCCAGGGCTGGGAGCCAGACAAGGAAGTCCAATGTCCAGCAGACAGTGGAGGACTAAGACTGAGCTAGCATGGAGCACTGAAGCCAGTCTTTCTCCAGATGCTTTACCTCATAGGCCAAGGATGAAAAGGGTTGGACATTTCTTGGGTGGGGAGGTTGCCCTTATGTGAATATGTAGGTGCATGTGCCCATGTCCACTCATGGATAGGTCAGAGCCAATTCAGCCAGGCAGTCTCTGGGATTGGTCTGTCCCTAGTCCACAATGCTAGGTTAATTGTGGGTGCTGGGGATTTAAATTCAGATCCTTATATATGTAGAGCAAATGCTCTTACCCACCAAGCCATTTTCTCAGCCCTCAGTGTTGAGTGTTTCTATGTGTGTTCTGGCAGGAACACTGCTTCAGGATATGGACTGTAGAACCTACAGAATTACCAGGATCAGCAACACATGTGTTTCCTTCCATTTATTTTGAAGAAAAATTTCATTGGAAAACTATGTATTTTTTTGTATATTCTACAGAGTTTATTCTAGTATGTATTGACATCTCGAAAAGCAAGGAAATTGTTCTGTGATTAAGCTATAAATAATGTATCTAATTTTCCTAACATAAAAAAAAAAGAAAGAAAGATATGGGGTCATCAATATCATCCCAAAAAATCGCAGGTCACTTTTAGGACACCTACCTCCTAGTGGTGTTTCTTATACCCTACCCTATATTAAGCAATTTAAAGACCTTCAGAATGGCCAAACACCCTAATAAAACAGATCATTAGTGGCAGATAATTTGTACCTAGACTACCATGCATGAAACCCTAGGTTTGAACCTCAGCACTGCAAAAACTGTTTGCGTGCCTAGAATCCCAGAAATACACTTGGAAAGTAAAAATGGCAGGAACAAAGCAACTTCCAGGCCAGCTTGGGTACATGAAAAAACCTGTATAAATAAATAAAGTACTCAATAGCAGCCCCCAAGGACACATGATAATGTTTAGAAGCCAATACATGTGGCACTGCTAGCGCAAAACCTTTAAAACTTTGGACTTGACCCGCGGATCCCGGCCCGCAGCAGCTCTCTGCTCCCAGACACGGTGAGAGAGAGACCCAACCGCCTGGTCAGGTGGGCACTCCTGAGGCTGCAGAGCGGAAGAGACCACCAACACTGCTCACCCCTGCCCACATCCCTGGCCCAAGAGGAAACTGTATAAGGCCTCTGGGCTCCCGTGGGGGAGGGCCCAGGAGCGGCAGGACCCCTGCCTGTGACACCGCCGGAACCTGATAGAAACAGACTGGATAAACAGTTCTCTGCACCCAAATCCCGTGGGAGGGAGAGCTAAACCTTCAGAGAGGCAGACAAGCCTGGGAAACCAGAAGAGACTGCTCCCTGCACACACATCTCGGACGCCAGAGGAAAAAGCCAAAGACCATCTGGAACCCTGGTGCACTGAAGCTCCCGGAAGGGGCGGCACAGGTCTTCCTGGTTGCTGCCGCTGCAGAGAGCCCCTGGGCAGCACCCCACGAGCGAACTTGAGCCTCGGGACCACAGGTAAGACCAACTTTTCTGCTGCAAGAAAGCTGCCTGGTGAACTCAAGACACAGGCCCACAGGAACTGCTGAAGACCTGTAGAGAGGAAAAACTACACGCCCGAAAGCAGAACACTCTGTCCCCATAACTGACTGAAAGAGAGGAAAACAGGTCTACAGCACTCCTGACACACAGGCTTATAGGACAGTCTAGCCACTGTCAGAAATAGCAGAACAAAGTAACACTAGAGATAATCTGATGGCGAGAGGCAAGCGCAGGAACCCAAGCAACAGAAACCAAGACTACATGGCACCATCGGAGCCCAATTCTCCCATCAAAACAAACATGGAATATCCAAACACACCAGAAAAGCAAGATCTAGTTCCAAAATCATTTTTGATCATGATGCTGGAGGACTTCAAGAAAGACATGAAGAACTCCCTTAGAGAACAAGTAGAAGCCTACAGAGAGGAATCGCAAAAATGCCTGAAAGAATCGCAAAAATCCCTGAAAGAATTCCAGGGAAACATAAATAAACAAGTAGAAGCCCATAGAGAGGAGACACAAAAGTCCCTGAAAGAATTCCAGGAAAACACAATCAAACAGTTGAAGGAATTAAAAATGGAAATAGAAGCAATCAAGAAAGAACACATGGAAACAACCCTGGATATAGAAAACCAAAAGAAGAGACAAGGAGCTGTAGATACAAGCTTCACCAACAGAATACAAGAGATGGAAGAGAGAATCACAGGAGCAGAAGATTCCATAGAAATCATTGACTCAACTGTCAAAGATAATGTAAAGCAGAAAAAGCTACTGGTCCAAAACATACAGGAAATCCAGGACTCAATGAGAAGATCAAACCTAAGGATAATAGGTGTAGAAGAGAGTGAAGACTCCCAGCTCAAAGGACCAGTAAATATCTTCAACAAAATCATAGAAGAAAACTTCCCTAACCTAAAAAAAGAGATACCCATAGACATACAAGAAGCCTACAGAACTCCAAATAGATTGGACCAGAAAAGAAACACCTCCCATCACATAATAGTCAAAACACCAAACGCACAAAATAAAGAAAGAATATTAAAAGCAGTAAGGGAAAAAGGTCAAGTAACATATAAAGGGAGACCTATCAGAATCACACCAGACTTCTCGTCAGAAACTATGAAGGCCAGAAGATCCTGGACAGATGTCATACAGACCCTAAGAGAACACAAATGCCAGCCCAGGTTACTGTATCCAGCAAAACTCTCAATTAACATTGATGGAGAAACCAAGATATTCCATGACAAAACCAAATTTACACAATATCTTTCTACAAATCCAGCACTACAAAGGATAATAAATGGTAAAGCCCAACATAAGGAGGCAAGCTATACCCTAGAAGAAGCAAGAAACTAATCGTCTTGGCAACAAAACAAAGAGAATGAAAGCACACAAACATAACCTCACATCCAAATATGAATATAAAGGGAAACAATAATCACTATTCCTTAATATCTCTCAATATCAATGGCCTCAACTCCCCAATAAAAAGACATAGATTAACAAACTGGATACGCAACGAGGACCCTGCATTCTGCTGCCTACAGGAAACACACCTCAGAGACAAAGACAGACACTACCTCAGAGTGAAAGGCTGGAAAACAACTTTCCAAGCAAATGGTCAGAAGAAGCAAGCTGGAGTAGCCATTCTAATATCACATAAAATCAATTTCCAACTAAAAGTCATCAAAAAAGATAAGGAAGGACACTTCATATTCATCAAAGGAAAAATCCACCAAGATGAATTCTCAATCCTCATCTTCGATTGGTTTATATACAAGTGTGCAATTTCTAGGCTTGAAAGTAAAATGATGCTATCTGGTGCTGGATAGAGGAGCCTTATTTTTTATTATGGCAGCTTGCTATTTTTGTAACATGGTGATTTGGTTGAACACAATAAAGTACAGTAGTAACTCATCTCCCCCTCTTCCTGGATGAGTGAGGAGATGATTAAATGTTGATGTCAGCATCCATGAGCATATTCAGATGAGCTTCTGCTTCTGTTGAAAAGGATGCTGTGTTTGATTGTGGTCCGAAGCTTTGAAGCACTACTTGGCATCTCCTTCCTTGGAGGTCTCACTGTTTAAACATAACAGATTTGATAGCTTGTTGGTAAGGTGAGGTCCAGCTTGTCTCCACTAGGTCATCTTCATGTGAATCCGGTGGTTATACGGTTTTGTTCTAGGAATATTTCATTTTCTTAATAACGGTTTTAGCTGACATTCATGGAGAGAATGAATCCTTAGAAGTGTGCCACTAGTGAAAGGAAATCCTGTCTAGAGTATGTTTCTTTACAAAGCTGTGTCACACCATCCTTTGGGCCCTCTGCTGGAAAAGTAGAATCAAGTCTCAAATAATGCCTTTTAAATTGTATCCTCTAGTATTATAGATGTAGGACAGTACTGTATCATACCTCTGTGGATGTAAAATAGCTTGTACCTGCTTTATGATACGTAGTAGTGACCGTGCTTTATCAGAGCTGTTTTTAATGATGTTGCTCAGAATGTTTTCTTTCCAGATGATGATTGAGAAGCTAATTTAAAAAAAATGGTGCTAGGTACCACAAGAGTAACAGAACTGTGCTGTTTTCTCGGGTTTTGTTTTTTTACTTTTTTTTTTTTTGTAATGGAGTGTGCTGGATGTCTCTACAGTTTTGTTCAGATGACTGCAGAACCTGGAAAAGCTGTTGCTGCTGTTGATGCATAACACACTGCTATTATTGGTCTTTTTATATAAATATAAATATATATATATATACAGATATATAATTTGAATATTTGAAACTTTACCTGTGCTGTCAACTTTCGAAAAAAGTATCCCCGTTTACTGTGTTGAGTTGGCACTGTACAGAAATTGACAGCCATATTGGTCTAGAAATGTTGAACTTAAGTTTTTTCCATTTGTACAGGGATAACACACTGTATTAAATATGTAAGGTCTAATATACGTGGGTTTGATTACAAAAACTAATAAAGTATTCTCTAAATTAAAAAAAAAAGATAAGGAAGGACACTTCATATTCATCAAAGGAAAAATCCACCAAGATGAACTCTCAATCCTAAATATCTATGCCCCAAATACAAGGGCACCTACATACGTAAAAGAAACCTTACTAAAGCTCAAAACACACATTGCACCTCACACAATAATAGTGGGAGATTTCAACACCCCACTCTCATCAATGGACAGATCATGGAAACAGAAATTAAACAGTGATGTCGACAGACTAAGAGAAGTCATGAGCCAAATGGACTTAACGGATATTTATAGAACATTCTATCCTAAAGCAAAAGGATATACCTTCTTCTCAGTTCCTCATGGTACTTTCTCCAAAATTGACCATATAATTGGTCAAAAAACGGGCCTCAACAGGTACAGAAAGATAGAAATAATCCCATGCGTGCTATCGGACCAACACGGCCTAAAACTGGTCTTCAATAATAATCAAGGACGAATGCCCACATATACGTGGAAATTGAACAATGCTCTACTCAATGATAACCTGGTCAAGGAAGAAATAAAGAAAGAAATTAAAAACTTTTTAGAATTTAATGAAAATGAAGATACAACATACCCAAACTTATGGGACACAATGAAAGCTGTGCTAAGAGGAAAACTCATAGCTCTGAGTGCCTGCAGAAAGAAACAGGAAAGAGCATATGTCAGCAGCTTGACAGCACACCTAAAAGCTCTAGAACAAAAAGAAGCAAATACACCCAGGAGGAGTAGAAGGCAGGAAATAATCAAACTCAGAGCTGAAATCAACCAAGTAGAAACAAAAAGGACTATAGAAAGAATCAACAGAACCAAAAGTTGGTTCTTTGAGAAAATCAACAAGATAGATAAACCCTTAGCCAGACTAACGAGAGGACACAGAGAGTGCGTCCAAATTAACAAAATCAGAAATGAAAAGGGAGACATAACTACAGATTCAGAGGAAATTCAAAAAATCATCACATCTTACTATAAAAACCTATATTCAACAAAATTTGAAAATCTTCAGGAAATGGACAATTTCCTAGACAGATACCAGGTATCGAAGTTAAATCAGGAACAGATAAACCAGTTAAACAACCCCATAACTCCTAAGGAAATAGAAGCAGTCTTTAAGGGTCTCCCAACCAAAAAGAGCCCAGGTCCAGTCGGGTTTAGTGCAGAATTCTATCAAACCTTCATAGAAGACCTCATACCAATACTATCCAAATTATTCCACAAAATTGAAACAGATGGAGCCCTACCGAATTCCTTCTACGAAGCCACAATTACTCTTATACCTAAACCACACAAAGACCCAACAAAGAACGAGAACTTCAGACCTATTTCCCTTATGAATATTGACGCAAAAATACTCAATAAAATTCTGGCAAACCGAATTCAGGAGCACATCAAAACAATCATCCACCATGATCAAGTAGGCTTCATTCCAGGCATGCAGGGATGGTTTAATATACGGAAAACCATCAACGTGATCCATTATATAAACAAACTGAAAGAACAGAACCACATGATCATTTCATTAGATGCTGAGAAAGTATTTGACAAAATTCAACACCCCTTCATGATAAAAGTCCTGGAAAGAATAGGAATTCAAGGCCCATACCTAAACATAGTAAAAGCCATATACAGCCAACCAGTTGCTAACATTAAACTAAATGGAGAGAAACTTGAAGCAATCCCACTAAAATCAGGGACTAGACAAGGCTGCCCACTCTCGCCCTACTTATTCAATATAGTTCTTGAAGTTCTAGCCAGAGCAATCAGACAACAAAAGGAGATCAAGGGGATACAGATCAGAAAAGAAGAGGTCAAAATATCACTATTTGCAGATGACATGATAGTATATTTAAGTGATCCCAAAAGTTCCACCAGAGAACTACTAAAGCTGATAAACAACTTCAGCAAAGTGGCTGGGTATAAAATTAACTCAAATAAATCAGTTGCCTTCCTCTATACAAAAGAGAAACAAGCCGAGAAAGAAATTAGGGAAACGACACCCTTCATAATAGACCCAAATAATATAAAGTACCTCGGTGTGACTTTAACCAAGCAAGTAAAAGATCTGTACAATAAGAACTTCAAGACACTGAGGAAAGAAATTGAAGAAGACCTCAGAAGATGGAAAGATCTCCCATGCTCATGGATTGGCAGGATTAATATAGTAAAAATGGCCATTTTACCAAAAGCAATCTACAGATTCATGCAATCCCCATCAAAATACCAATCCAATTCTTCAAAGTGTTAGACAGAACAATTTGCAAATTCATCTGGAATAACAAAAAACCCAGGATAGCTAAAGCTATCCTCAACAATAAAAGGACTTCAGGGGGAATCACTATCCCTGAACTCAAGCAGTATTACAGAGCAATAGTGATAAAAACTGCATGGTATTGGTACAGAGACAGACAGATAGACCAATGGAATAGAATTGAAGACCCAGAAATGAACCCACACACCTATGGTCACTTGATTTTTGACAAAGGAGCCAAAACCATCCAATGGAAAAAAGATAGCATTTTCAGCAAATGGTGCTGGTTCAACTGGAGGGCAACGTGTAGAAGAATGCAGATCGATCCATGCTTATCACCCTGTACAAAGCTTAAGTCCAAGTGGATCAAGGACCTCCACATCAAACCAGACACACTCAAACTAATAGAAGAAAAACTAGGGAAGCATCTGGAACACATGGGCACTGGAAAAAATTTCCTGAACAAAACACCAATGGCTTATGCTCTAAGATCAAGAATCGACAAATGGGATCTCATAAAACTGCAAAGCTTCTGTAAGGCAAAGGACACTGTGGTTAGGACAAAACGGCAACCAACAGATTGGGAAAAGATCTTTACCAATCCTACAACAGATAGAGGCCTTATATCCAAAATATACAAAGAACTCAAGAAGTTAGACCGCAGGGAAACAAATAACCCTATTAAAAAATGGGGTTCATAGCTAAACAAAGAATTCACAGCTGAGGAATGCCGAATGGCTGAGAAACACCTAAAGAAATGTTCAACATCTTTAGTCATAAGGGAAATGCAAATCAAAACAACCCTGAGATTTCACCTCACACCAGTGAGAATGGCTAAGATCAAAAACTCAGGTGACAGCAGATGCTGGCGAGGATGTGGAGAAAGAGGAACACTCCTCCATTGTTGGTGGGATTGCAGACTGTTAAAACCATTCTGGAAATCAGTCTGGAGGTTCCTCAGAAAATTGGACATTGAACTGCCTGAGGATCCAGCTATACCTCTCTTGGGCATATACCCAAAAGATGCCTCAACATATAAAAGAGACACGTGCTCCACTATGTTCATCGCAGCCTTATTTATAATAGCCAGAAGCTGGAAAGAACCCAGATGCCCTTCAACAGAGGAATGGATACAGAAAATGTGGTACATCTACACAATGGAATATTACTCAGCTATCAAAAACAACGAGTTTATGAAATTCGTAGGCAAATGGTTGGAACTGGAAAATATCATTCTGAGTGAGCTAACCCAATCACAGAAAGACATACATGGTATGCACTCATTGATAAGTGGCTATTAGCCCAAATGCTTGAATTACCCTAGATCCCTAGAACAAACGAAACTCAAGACGGATGATCAAAATGTGAATGCTTCACTCCTTCTTTAAATGAGGAAAAAGAATACCCTTGGCAGGGAAGGGAGAGGCAAAGATTAAAACAGAGACTGAAGGAACACACATTCAGAGCCTGCCCCACATGTGGCCCATACATATACAGCCACCCAATTAGACAAGATGGATGAAGCAAAGAAGTGCACACCGACAGGAACCGGATGTAGATTGCTCCTGAGAGACACAGCCAGAATACAACAAATACAGCGGCGAATGCCAGCAGCAAACCACTGAACTGAGAATAGGTCCCCTATTGAAGGAATCAGAGAAAGAACTGGAAGAGCTTGAAGGGGCTCGAGACCCCAAAAGTACAACAATGCCAAGCAAGCAGAGCTTCCAGGGACTAAGGCACTACCTAAAGACTATACATGGACTGACCCTGGACTCTGACCCCATATGTAGCAATGAATATCCTAGTAAGAGCACCAGTGGAAGGGGAAGCCCTGGGTCCTGCTAAGACTGAACCCCCAGTGAACTAGTCTATGGGGGGAGGGCGGCAATGGGGGGAGGGTTGGGAGGGGAACACCCATAAGGAAGGGGAGGGGGGGATGTTTGCCCGGAAACCGGGAAAGGGAATAACATTCGAAATGTATATAAGAAATACTCAAGTTAATTAAAAAAAAAAAAAAAAAACTTTGGACTTAGGGGGCGGAGTTAGGCTATGGATTGGTCCACCTCCAATGCTTTCAATAAAGCAAGGAGCATAAGCTACCCTCTATAGGGAACTTTAAAATACTATACCTGCCCTTTCAAATGTCTTTACCCTTTATTTTTTATTTTTTTCATCACTGGAAGTAGTGTCATCTTAGTAAAAGAAAACAACAAAATGTGCATGCTTATAAAATGTTTAGTGTTTGATGCATTTTGTCACATGTAGACATTACCTAAACATTAGGTAACATTACCTAAAGAATAAAAGTGTGCATCTTCTTTGAAAAGATAAGAGTTTAATTTTAGCAAATTACTTAAATAAATCATAGAACTTCTTTATTATTCTTTCCACACATTAACTGATATAGGATAAAGTATAAATTAGTTGCCTATAAAGTTACAAACTGAGAGCATGTAAAGAAACTAAATGTCCTCACTTTTCAAAGAAAAAAAAAACTCCATCAGAATCCCTCTTGCTGTCCATTGCAAGCACAGTCACCTCCCTTCTCCACTCCTAGAATTTAGGAAACCTCTTGCTACTGTAATTGCAGTATTCCAAAAATGTTACCCAAGTGGAACAATTGATTTTTCACATAACATCAACCTTTTCATTCAGTACAAACCCTCTGAGATTCACTTAAGCTGTACATAATAGTTGTGGGGAAAGGACATGTATTTTGTTTTTGAGTAGTAGTACCAGATATTGTTTTATCACAGCTTAATCCCTTTTTTCTTTGTTTGAGTCAGAGTCATGTTATATAGCCCAGGACAGCATTAATTATTAATTAGTAAATATTACTTGTTCTCCTATTAATTTTGTATACAACAATTTCATTCTCTTTATTCCTGCACTTCTGATCACCAGTATCATGTTTGGGTCTTCTCATAGTCAGTTTGTGGAATCTACATTCAAGATCATAGAATCCCAAGACAAGTGACATATGTGGAATATGGTAAGGGCATTCTAACCACTATATGGAGACAAAGAAGCAAATGGAAAGTAATTTCTAATTTTTTTGGGGGGGTTTGTTTTGTTCTTTTGTGGTTTTTTTATTTTGGTTTTGTTTTGAAAAATAGAATAGAATCGAAGACCCAGAAACAAATCACACACACCTATATACACTTGATCTTTGACAAGGTTGCCGACACCAAACAGTGATAAAAAGAAAACATCTTCAACAAACAGTGCTGAATTAACTGGCAATCTGCATGTAGAAGAATGCCTTTGGTCAATATTTATCACCTTGCACAAAGATCAAGTCCAAGTGGGTCAAGGATCTCCACATAAAATCAGATATGCTGAATCTAATAGAAAAGAAGATGGAAAATAGCCTCCAACTCATTAGTATGGGAAATTTTCCTGAACAGAACACAAATGTCTCAGACAGTAAGCTTAACAACTAATAAATGGGACCTCATGTAACTGAAATCCCTCTGTAAGGCAAAGAACACTATCAATAAGACAAAATGGCAACCTACAGATTGGGGAACAATCTTCAATAACACTACACCTGATAGAGAGCTAGTATCCAAAAATATATAAGGAATTCAAGACATAAGACTACAAAAAACAAATGAGCCAATCTAAAATGGGGTAAAATGGAGAATTCTCAAAATAGGAATAACGAATGTTTGAAAAGCACTTAAAGAAATACACTTTAAAGAATATACAAACCTAAACCCAACTCCAAATACGAAAATAACAGGAAGCAACAATCACTATTGCTTAATATTTCTCAACCAAAATGGACTCAATTCCCCAATAAAAAGACATAGATTAACAAACTGGAAACGCAATGAAGACCCAACATTTTGCTGCCTACAGGAAACACACCCCAGAGACAAAGACAGACAGTACCTCAGAGTAAAAGGCTGAAAAATCACTTTCCAATCAAATGGACTGAAGAAGCAAGCTGGAGTAGCCATGCTAATATCGAATAAAATCGACTTTCAACCAGAAGTCATCAAAAAAATAATGAAGGACACTTCATATTCATCAAAGGAAAAATCCACCAAGATGAACTCTCTCAATCCTAAATAACTATGCTCCAAATACAAGGGCAACTACATACATAAAAGAAACCTTACTAAAGCTCAAAGCACACATTTCACCTCACACAATAATAGTAGAATATTTCAACACCCACTCTCATCAATGGACAGATCATGGAAACAGAAATTAAACAGAGACATAGAGAGACTAACAGAAGTTATGAACAAAATGGACTTAAGAGATATTTATACAACATTCCATCCTAAAAAAGAAGGATATACCCTCCTTCTCACAACCTCATGGTACCTTCTCCAAAACTGACCAAACAATCGGTCACAAAACAGGCCTCAACAGATACATATATCTGATAGAAATAACCACATGCATCCTATCAGATCACTATTGACTAAGACTGGTCTTCAATAACAACAATAAGGAAAGAATGCTCACATATTCATGGGAGTTGAACAATGCTCTACTCAATGATAACTTGGTCAAGGATGAAATAAAGAAAGAAATTAAAGACTTCTTAGAATTTAATGAAAATGAAGGTACAACATACCCAAACTTATGGGACACAATGAAAGCTGTGCTAAGAGGAATACTCACAGCTCAGAGTGCCTGCAGAAAGAAACAGGAGAGAGCATACATCAGCAGCTTAACAGCACACCTAAAAGTTCTAGAACAAAAAGAAGCAAATACACCCAAGAGGAGTAGAAGGCAGGAAATAATCAAACTCAGAGCTGAAATCAACCAAGTAGAAACAAAAAGGACCATAGAAATAATCAACAGAATCAAAAGCTGGTTCTTTGAGAAAATCAACAAGATAGATAAACCCTTAGCCAGACTAACCAGAGAACACAGAGAGTGTGTCCAAATTAACAAAATCAGAAATGAAAAGGGAGACATAACAACAGAATCTGATAAAATTCCAAAAAATCATCAAATCCTACTACAAAAACATATTCAACAAAACTGGAAAATCTGGAAGACATGGACAATTTTCTAGACAAATTACAGGTATCAAAGTTAAATCAGGAAAAGGTAAACCATTTAAACAACCCCATAACTCCAAAAGAAATCGAAGCAGTCATTAAAGGTCTCCCAACCAAAAAGAGCCCAGGACCAGATGTGTTTAGTGCAGAATTCTATCAGACCTTCACAGAAGGCCTCATACAAATATTGTCCAAACTATTCCACAAAATTGAAACAGATAGAGCACTACCAAATTCCTTCCATGAAGCCACAATTACTCTTTTAGCCAAACCACACAAAAACCCAACAAGGAAACAGAACTTCAGACCAATTTCCCTTATGAATATTAAACAAATATACACAATAAAATTCTTACAACCCGAATCCAAGAACATATCAAAATGATCATCCATCATGATGGAATAGGCTTCATCCCAGGTATGCAGGGATGGTTCAATACACAGAAATCCATCAATGTAATCCACTATACAAACAAACTCAAAAATAAGAACCACAGGATCATTTCATTAGATGTTTTAAAAGCATTTGACAAACTTCATGAAAAGTCTTGGAAAGAACAGGAACTCAAGGTTCATACCTAAACATAGGAAAAGCAATATACAGCAAACCAGTAGCCACCATTAAATTAAATGGAGAGAAACATGAAGCCATCCCACTAAAATCAGGGAGTAGACAAGGCTGCCCATCCTTTCCCTACTTATTTATTATATTACTAGATGTGCTAACCAGAGCCATCAGACAACAAAAGGAGGTCAAAGGGATACAAGTTGGAAAGGGAGAAGTCAAAATATCAGTATTTACAGATGATATGGTTGTATATTTAAGTGACCTGAAAAGTTGCAACAGAGAACTACTAAGCCTGATAAACAACTTTAGCAAAGTGGCTGGGTATAAAATTAACTCAAACAAATCACCAGCTTTCCTCTACACAAAAGATAAACAGCCTGAGAATGAAATTAGGGAAACGACACCCTTCATAATCGTCCCAAATAATATAAAATACCTCAGTATGACTTTAACCAAGCAAGTGAAAGATCTGTATGATAAAAACTTCAAGTCTCTGAAGAACAAAATTGAAGAAGATCTCAGAAGATGCAAAGATCTCCCATGCTCAGGGATTGTCAGGATTAACATAGTAAAAATGGCAATTTTACCAAAAGCAATCTACAGATTCAATGGAATGCCCATCAAAATTCCAACCCAATTCTTCATAGAGTTAGAAAGAACAATTTGCAAATTCATCTGGAATAACAAAAAACCCAGGATAGTTAAAAATATACTCAATAATAAAAGGACTTCTGGGGGAATCACTATCCCTGACCTCAAACAGTATTACAGAACAATAGTAATAAAAATTGTATGCTATTGGTACAGAGACAAGCAGGTAGCTCAATGGAATTGAATTGAAGACCCAGAAATGAACCCACACAACCATGGTCACTTGATTTTTAACAAAGGAGCCAAAGCCATACAATGGAAAAAAGAGCATTTTCAACAAATGGTGCCTGTTCAACTGGAGGTCAGCTTGGTTAAGAATGCAAATTGACCCATTATTATTGCCCTGTACAAAGCTTACATTCAAATGGATCAAGGACCTCCACATCAAACTATATACACTCAAGCTAATAGAAGAAAAAATGGGGAAGACTCTTGAACACATGAGCACTGGAGAAAATTTCATTAACAAAACACCAATGGCTTATGTTCTGAGAACAAGAATTGACAAATGGGATCTCATAAAACTACAAAGCTTCTGTAAGGCAAAGGACACTGTCGTTATGTCAAAATGGCAACCAACAGATTGGGAAAAGATCTTTAACAATCCTACAACTGATAGAGGGTTAATATCCAAAATATAAAAAACTCACAAAGTTAGACTCCAGAGAGCCAAATAACCCTATTAAAAATGGGGTACAGAGCTAAACAAAGAATTCGCAGTTGTGGAATATAGAATGGCCAAAAAGAATCTAAAGAAATGTTAAACATCCTTAGTCATCAGGGAAATGTAAATCAAAACAACCCTGAGATTACACCTCACACCACTCAGAATGGCTAAGATCAAAAACTCAGTGGACAGCAGATGCTGGGGAGCATGTAGAAAGAGGAACACTCCTCCATTGTTGGTGGGATTGCAGACTGGTACAACCATTCTGGAAATCAGTTTGGAGGTTCCTCAGAAAATTGGACATTCCACTACCTGAGGACCCAGCTATACCTCTCCTGGGCATCCCAAAAGATTCCCAAACATCCAACAAAGACACATGCTCCACTATGTTCATAGCAGCCTTATTTATAATAGCCAGAAGCTGGAAAGAAACCAGATACCCTTCAAGAAAGGAATGGATACAGAAAATTTGATACATCTACACACTGGAGTACTACTCATCTATCAGAAACAATGCCTTCATGAAAATCATAGACAAATGGATGGAACTAGAAAATATCATACTGAGTGAGGTAACCCAATCACAGAAAAACACACATGGTATGCACTCATTGATAAGTGGAGCCAAATGCTCAAATTACCCAAGATGCACAGAACACATGAAACTCAAGGAAGATGACCAAACTTTGAATGCTTCACTCCTTCTTGAAAGGGAAACAAAAATATACATAAGAGGAGATAGGGAGGCAAAGTTTAGAGCAGAGACTGAAGGAACGGCCATTCAGAGCCTGCCCCACATGTGGCCCATATATATATATATATATATATATATATATATATATATATATATATATATATATATATATATATATATATATATATCTCCACCAAAACTAGATAAGATGGATGAAGCTGAGAAGTGCATGCCGACAGGAACCGAATATAGATCTATCCTAAGAGACGCAGTCAGAGCATGTCAAATACAGACATGAATGCCAGCAACAAACCACTGAACTGTGAACAGGACCCCCGTTGAAGGAATTAGAGAAAAGACTGAAAGAGCTTGAAGGGGCTTGTGACCACATAAGAACAACAATGTCAACCAACTAGAGCTTCTAGGGACTAAACCACTACCCAAAGACTATATATGGATTGACCCTGGGCTCCAACTGCATAGGTAGCAATGAATATCCTAGTAAGAGCACCAGTGGAAGGAGAAGCCCATGGTCCTGCTAAGACTGAACCTCCAGTGAACTAGACTGTTGGGGGGAGGGTGGTAATGGGAGTAGAATGGGGAAGGGAACACTCGTGTAGAAGGGGAGGGGCAGAGGTTAGGGGGCTGATGGATGGAAACAGGGAAAGGGAATAACATTTGAAATTTAAATAGGAAATACCCAGTTTAATAAAAATGGAAGAAACAAAAAGAAATACACTCTTTTTTCATATTAACCTTTCCAAAACACATCCCTGATAAAGGAACAGGTCCCCATGTATACTTTCCCTTTCACAATTTGCCCTCCTTAAATGTACTAGGAGAAGTTGTCCCCAATGTAAAAAGTGCAGGATACCATAAAGGGAAATTTTCAAATACAGTTTACACTGGCATTAGTGAATGGAAAATAACAGATCTTAAAGGCTCAGTAACACATTGCTTTTCAAGTAAAGTTGCTTCAAGTCCTTGCTTTCAGCAGAATTAAATGAGGATCAGTAATGGAGTTGTTAGCTGTTAGATATTTCTTAGTTTCTTTGTTTGTAGTACTGGGTATCGATTATCCTTTTCAGGCAAGCATTTTATCACTAAACTGTAACGTAACCATTTTACATCATTTTAAAAGACAGGATCTCCCGATGTAGCCTTGGCTAGCCTTGAACTTGCCATGTAGAGCAAGCTGACCACAGACCCACGGGGGTCCTTCTGCTCCTGCCTCTGGGAGTACTGGGATTAAAGGTATGCCGAGACTATTGGCTACACCACTAAAGGAAATTTCTCTCCCTCCCTCAGCAATCATCAACTGCAAAGAGATTCTCAGGGTGAATTATGCAGCATGAGCCCCTCCCCTAATAGCAGTTAACAAGTCTATAAATCTTTAAGACATGAATAGAGCCACATAAACGCTTCCCCCACCACACAGACCCCTACTTTTTACTTGAAATACCACTTCAGTAACTTGCCAATGATGGTCTTGAACTAGGAAAACACTGAACTTGAAGTCTTTCTGGCTCAGCTGCCCCAGTACCTGGGGCTACAGATCTGAGCCACTTAATAGTTATAATTTTTACGATAAATTACCATGCATTTTACATCTAACAAGGGGAGAAGTCGGAGAATTAAGTAATGTACTATGAACAAAAATACCCTGTTATTTGTTTGTTTGGTTTGGTTTGGTTTTTGAGACAGGATCTTGCTCGATTGTTCAGGGTGTCCTAGAACTCCTGGTGCCCTTGCCCCTACATCCTCAATGTTGAGATTATAAGTTTATATCACCATGCTCAGCTCAAGGAAAACTTTCCATTCTTTCCATTCCTCTTTGTTTTTTGGTGTGTGTGTGCGTGCGTGTGTGTGTGTGTGTGTGTGTGTGTGTGTGTGTGTGTGTATGCATGTGCCCAAGATGTCACAGAAGTGCTGTCCCTTGAAGCTTGTTCATGGTAGTTGTGAGCTGCCTGGTGTGAGTGCTAAGAATCAAACTCAGGTCCTCAGCAAGAAAAATATATGATACTAACCACTGAGCAATCTCTCCAGCCTCCAAGCTCCAAGTTTTGTTTGTAGGCAACAGTTTACTCAAGACTCAGTTATGTAAGAAATGAAAACTAATCATATGATGGATGCCAAATTCTGTCTCACTCTTTTTAAATATTTTATTCATTATCTGATAATTTTATATATTGCATTTTGGTGATATTCACCCCTTCTATGTCTTCACAGATCTCTCTCATTCTTGCAATGAATTTGTTTTTAAGACAAAATAAAGAAAACAGATATCATCTTACTGAAATACTTTCCCAATGTAATATTTTAATGGATTTATTTGTTACATGTATGAGTGTTCTCCTGGATATATGTATGTGGATCACATGCATGTCTGGTGCCTGTATAGGTCAGAAGAGGGCATCAATTCCCCTGCAACTAGTTACAGATAATTAGGTATCAGTGAGTGCGAGAAACTGAACCCGGGCCCTCTATAAACGCAACAAGTGCTCTTAACCACTGAGCCATTTCTCCACCTCCCATAGTATAATATACAATTTTTAAGTTTATAAAAATTTTTAATTATTTGTTATTGAATTATATAATTTGATCAACTATGCAACTGCATGAAAACAACTTGCTAGCATGTCTCATGATTATGGAAAAATGTATTAGTATATGTTAGTCATACATAATAATAGGTTTTATTGTGACATTTTCATACATGCATACAATGTACTTTGGTTATATTCACCCACTAATGCTGTTTTATGCCCCTTAGCATTCATGTTACAGTCCTTTATCATCTTAATTATGTCCTTTTTGTTGTTGTTAATCGTGAAGTTTAAGGTTACCCATAAGAGCATGGTCAAGCTAACTATTGGCTACACCACAAACAGAAATTTCTCCCCCTCTCCCAGCGATTTTTAACTGCATAGAAATCCTCTGGGAGGGGTGGAATCTCATGAGGCCCACTGACCAACAACAGTTAACTGTCGCCCTGTCAACTAACAACAGTTAACTATTTATTAGTCTTTAGAGATGAGTGGGGCCATACAAGCCCTTCCTCCCAGCAACAGTTAACAGCTCATAAATCTTCAGGAAGGGTGGAATCTCATGAGCCTCTCTGAATAACAACAGTTAACTGTTTATAAATTTTAGAGATGGTTGTGGCCATGCAAGCTCTTCCCCCTAACAAGAGTTAAAATTTTATAAATCTTCTGGAAAGATGGAGCCTTGTGAGCCCCTCCTCCATTGGAAAAAAATGTTTTCAATACTTCAAAAATACATATACATAATTTGTTGGCAAACAATATATGTGAAGTCAATATTTGTGCATTAGGAAAATATTCTCTAAAAATGAATATAATTATTACTTCACAGAGAGAGCATGTAATAATGAAAGAACTTTTTAAAACAATGTTCAGTTGTTCTTAGAGAATTGTTCTTAGTAGAGGATAGGTTAGCAAGTAACTATGAAGTTACATTTCATTGCACACATTTTAGATTGACATACAAAGTTTACTCTGAAGTGACAATATTTCCAAGAATAGCTTTCATAACTGGTAAAACTTGTAATTAAAATTTTAAATGTCAGTGTTACAATATAAGAAAATATGTTATTTTTTCCATTTTCTTTTTTGAGGTTTGACAGGTAAGTAGATTTGAAGACCAGAGTAGATTTGAAGACCAGATTTGAAGACCAGAGGCCTCACATCTCCATCTAGTGCATTCTAACTGGGACATAATTATTTGATATTTTGTATGATTACATTCTGTGGAAAATTTATCCAAATAAAGTATCAATCTTCACAATATGAAGATGTTGAATCTATTTGTGTAGATACGTTATATGCAATATGCAAAGTAATAATAATCTTTTAAAAGTTCATTTTAACATGTAATTTGTGCCAGTGTGAGCTATATACCCACACCTAGCTACTAAATTTATGCTAAGTATCATTGCTTATGCCAACACTGCAAATAGAGTGACAGGAAGATCAAAAGTTCAAAGTCACCCTCAACTAGATACAGAATATGAAATCAGCTTGGGGTACATCAGACTCTGTTATTTTTTAAATAGATTAGATAGATAGATAGATAGATAGATAGATAGATAGATAGATAGATAGATGGAAGATAGATAGATAGATAGATAGATAGATAGATAGATAGATAGATAGATGTAAGTGTAAGTCCAAAACAATGAAATTGCTGTAGGAAAATTTCTGAACACCAGAATGGACAAGAATTCTCATGAATTTTTGGACAAGACTCTAAAAGTATAGAAAGAAAAGATAACGCAGACAAGTGGGGCTGGGTGTGGTGATAACTAGCTATACCCAGCACTCAAAAGGCAGAGGCAGAAGGATGACAGAGTTCCCGGCCCGGCTACTTGATGAAACCTGCCTCAGAAACAAAAGTAACTGAACAGCAGCAACAAAATCGGTAAAGGAGGAGAGTGTCTTTGCCTCCACCCTATCAATTCTATACGATGACTTCTACAAGCCCTCAGAACTCTCAGAGCTTACGGTCACTTCAGAATAATATGTACCCCTAAAGAGGCCATCTTACAATAACAGGGATTTTATAAGAACTCACATATAAGCTGATATCTTCCTAGCTGATGAGTAATTTTAGAAGACAACAGCACTGACACTGTCTGCTGGACATTGGACTTCCTTGTCCAGCTCCCAGCACTGTAGGACCCAATACTTCCTGCTTCTTGTATATCTGTTTCTTCCTTTTTCTGTTCCACCCACTCCTACTTTCCCCAGCCCATTTTCCCTAGCATTCCTCCCTTCCTTGCTCCAGGAGAGATTCTCCAGGACACAGTTTTCATATCAGATTGATTTTATTTTCACCAGTGTCAAAGCACTATGTAGTAACTACTGCATCTACACAGTTTGACATTGTTCAGCTGCCAGACCTTTGAATGGATTTCTAGTCTTCGGTGGCTTGCTGACTCTATTGGCTTTCCTCATCACTACTTGACTCAGTGGAGTACTCTGCACTGCTCTGTTCTGGTCCTGTTTCAGTGCTAGTTATCATCTCATCCATTAGACGGTGGTAGTGTCCGAATAGTGTTTCACCTTTGGTCCATTTACCCTTCTTTGTAGGTGGTGCGGTTTTCTCTGAAGCGTTGTTTTCTGGGATTCTTGGCAGATTTCTCTTGGCCTTCTTTGTTGTCATTCGCACCTGGAAGTTCAACAGGGTAAAGGGCATCTGAATTTTTGAAAAGCTGGAATACCTGAAGGGCTATGGACTGAGAAAGGGGTAAATGCCAGGCCACAAAAGGGTTAGGAGTGCTGGGGGAGGGGAAATCACCAGAGGAAGGATTATGCTTAGCTTGGGCCTTCTTACCTTTCCACTACATTTGGAACCGGGCCTACAACTCTTCTCTCCAGTTCTGGTTTTGGATTGATGGTAAGTCTTAGCTTTCTTGGATTTCGCACTTGAAGTTGATGGCTCGATGAACTCTTCCTGAAATGCACCCCCCTCACATTCAATCGCTCATTCTGTCATGTCTCCTCTTCCTTGTTATTAACAGTTAACTAGTCTTTGGCCATATAATACCTTTCAAATTTAATTCCAAATCCTTCCAAAATTATCGAAGTGTCAGTGTGATTGTGAAGTACAACATAAATGAAAACAAAAAGGATAATGATATCTTTCTACCTGGTGAATTTGGCATTCACAACTGACTTTTTGGTTACGTGGTATGGTGGCTAGTTTTTTAAAAATTATTTTATTTATGTACATCTCAAATGTCAATTCCCCCTCTCCTTCCCCTCTGATAAGGTGCCCCACTTGCCCATCCCCTAATCTGAAACATCAAGTCTTTACAGGATTAGCCACATTCTCTCCCACTGAGGCCAGACAAGGCACTCAGTCCTCTGCTTCATATGTACCAGAAACCTCTGACCAGCCAGTGTATGCTTTTTGGTTGGTGGCTTAGTCTCTGGGAGCTACCAAGGGTCAAGGTTATTTGACACTCTTGGTTTTCCTATGAGGTTGCCAACCCCTTCAGCTGCTTCAATCCTTCCCCTAACTCTTCCATAGGGGTCCGTAACCTCAGGCTAATGCTTAGCTGGCCATAAGTATCTGCATCTGTCTCAGCCATGCTGTAGGTACCTGTAGTCTCTCTGGGGACAGCCATGGTAGGTACCTGTCTGCAAGCACAGCATATCATCAGTAATAGTGTCCAACTTTATTGTGTCCCTGTGAGTCAGATCAGATCCTAAGTTGGGCCAGTTACTGGTCCACAATTCCTTCACTATCTGCTCCATTTTCTTCCTGCATTTCTTTTAGACAGGAACAACTCTAGGTCAAAATTGGTGTCCTTATCCCTTTGTTTGGCATTTTGACTAAGGTCACCCCCACTGAGTCCTAGGTACCTCTCTCATCCCAGATCTCTGGAACTTTCTAGATGTCCCCTTAACCACTAGCAACTGGATATTTTTATTCATTCTCCTGGCCCCCTGATCTTCTCTCATTTCTCCCCTCTGTAGCAGTTTGTATATGGTTGGTCCAGGGAGTAACACTATTAGGAGGTGTGGCCCTGGTGGAGTAGGTGTGTACCACTATATCTGGATCTGGAACTTGCTTTGTTCTAGTCTGACTTTGAGCTCAGAGATCTGCTGACCTCAGTCTTTTGGGATTAAAGGCATGTAGTACCTTGTCTGGGCCTAAGTTTTTCATAGCCACTTTGCCTCAAGATCTCCATGTCAAGATCTGGGTCAGAAGCCTGTGTCTTCCACCCTCAAGATCTGTATCACAGGTGTGCCCTCCATTCCTGGATTGTAGTTCATTGCAAATGTAATCAGGTTGACAACTAGGAATAACCATCCCAACCTCTGATCCTGTCCTCATTTCCCATCCCCTCTCCCACTCAGGTCCCTCCCTCCCTCTGTCTCCCATGATTATTTGGTTCCCTATTCTATGTGGGATTCAAGTATCCTCCCTTGGGCCTTCTTGTTTAACTTCTTTGGGTCTGTGTGGTGTATTTTGGGTATTCTGTACTTTGTGTCTAGTATCCACTTATCAGTGAGTTTATACCTGGATGTCCTTTTGGGTTGTGCTACCTTACTCAAGGTGATACTTTCTAGTTCCATCCATTTGCCTGTGAGATTCATCAAGTCATTGTCTTTAATAGTTGAATATTATTCCATTGTGTAAATGAACCACATTTTCTGTATCTATTCTTCATTTGAGGAGCATCTGGGTTGCTTCTAGTTCCTACTTATTGGGAATAAGGCTGCTGTGAACATAGTGGAGCATGTTTCCTTGGAGTATGGTGGAGCATTATTTGGGTATACGCCCAGGAGTGGCATATTTGGGTCCTCAGGTAGATCTATTTCCAATATACTAAGAAACTGCCAGATTGATTTCCAGAGTGTTTGTACCAGTTTGCAATTCTACCAGTGATGGGGAAATGTTTTTAGTTTATGATATCTTGACACAAGTCATCTGAGAGGAGAAGACATCAATTAAGGCAATGCCTCCATAAATGGGTCTGTAGGCAAGCCTGTAGTGCATTTCCTTAATTAATGATTGATATGAGAAGACCCAGCCATTTCTGCATGGTGTTATGGTGGTTCTGAGTTCTATACGAAAGCAGGCTAAGCAATCTGTGAGAACTAATTAGCACTCCTCCATGGCCTCTGCATCAGCTCCTGCCTCTAGGTTCCTGCCTAGCTTGAGCTCCTATCCTGACTCCCCTCAATGACAGACTACAATGCGGAAGTGTAAGCAGAATAAACCCTTCCACCCCACATTACTGGTAATGGTCACAGCAATAGTAACCCTGACTAAGACACATGGTTTTCCATTTATATACAGGGATTGGGAAGAACTAGCCACTATCAAAGACTGAACATTTGCCTTATTTGTTCTTAGCCTCTGGCAACACAACTATTAAAACTGACACTATTCTTTCTATTTAATTTTAATGTAGTATATTTTATTTTATTTTATCTTCCACCACCAAATTTTATCCAATCATTAGATCTTCTCATATATTTGAATTATAACCTTAGAAGAAGAAAACTAAGTAGTGCTATCAAGTTGTCTTGAGACGCTCCTTGGTCTCATCTCATCTCATCTCATCTCATCTCATCTCATCTCTCTGTCTGTCTGTCCGTCTGTCTGTGATGCTTGCCAGCCATATCATTATAAAAAGCTCTGCATCATATACAACTTAAGGAATGTCTTTTTAAATGTTATTTTATTTATTCCTGTGTAAGCTTCTGTGCATGTATGTACAGATCCCTTAAGGATCTCCTGGAACTGGAGTTACAGGGGATTCTGAGTCACTTATTTGGATGCTCAGAACCAAATCCTGGGACCCCTGCAAGGGCAGTTTGCTGACTATTCATGACAACTGGGTGGCAGGTGGGCTTTCCCTGCCCTACTCACTGACTCCTTGTCAATCCTATTCCTGGGGACCTCTTGCTACCAGACTTCTAGACTACTTTGGTAGCAGGAACCCCTTGAAGCCTGGCCTAACCCCGTGATGCACAGGAGCTTCCATAGCCCTGCCTGAGGAGCTCCACTGGCCGGGCTCCAGATTTCTCAAACTGCCCTTACAGCCATTCACAGCCCCCTTCCACAGGCAGAAGAGTAACCAGACCCCAGCCTACAGAAATCCCCAAGCCTTGCCCCAAATCAGGCCACCCTGTAAAGCCTTGCCCTCACCCAGGAAACAATCTATAAACCCTGTGCTCTGTTTAGTTCTCTACTGCTTCCCACTTGAGAAGAGGTACCCACCTCCCTGTGTTTCCCCTCCCACTAATTCTCTAGTGTGAGGTTTGTTGTACAGTGTGATTTTGTGGTATTCCTTTGATATGATTGCCAGGATACCTTTCCATCTGAACTATAACACTTAATACAGCAGCAACTACTCTTAACTCCCAGGCCATCTCCCCAGGAGTATGCTTCTTATAAAATGAGGAATGTTTCTTAATAAAATTAGCAGTCTGCATTATTTATTCGTAATTTGAAAATTGCTGACCCATGAGTAACATATACAGCTTGACTGAATAGACTAAAGGCCACTATGGTTAAAGGAACTGTGGGTTCCACTTTAATACAAGTTGCCACCTCTCCTGTTTTACCCCATAAAGTGCTCGCTACTTTACTACTAGCATTTTGGTAATAAATTAAAATATTAACAGCATTAAAGGCTATATTCCTCTTGCAAAAGTGCTAATTGGCTTATATAATAAAAGTCTTCATGATCATCTGGGAAAGCGTATGTGAAAACAGGCAAACAGCAGAAATAAACCAAACCACACTGCTTTGCTGGTGAACGGCAGATTTTACATAAGCCCTTGACCAGATAAATCAAATATATGTGTTTCTGGATTTGATTTTAGCTACTTTGAATGATGGTGCTGAGGATATGTTTGGAGCAGTTTCTTTTGTCTCTTGTTTAGTAAACATCAGTGAACACCTACTATATATTGGGCATTGTTCTGCTTGGAAAAGACACAGCAAGAAATGAAAACCATTTTCCTTCCCTTCATAGAACTTTAATTTTTGCTCCAATATCAGCAGGTCAGGATTTTCTAAGCATTAAAAATTGTGATATTTTTCTTTTTTACTGTTATTGGAAAATAAATTCAAACATGTTTTTAATTTTACGTGTACAAGTGTTTTACTTGAGTGTATGCCTGTGTTCTGTGCAGTGCCCAGTGAGGCCAGAAGAGAGTGGGGAACTGGAGTTAGATAGTTGTAAGCACCAAGTCGGTGCTGGGATTTGGAGTCAGGTGCTCTGGAAGAGCAGCTAGTGCTTAACCATGTCTCCAACCCTAGAAAACACATCTTATATTATTACTTTTTAAAACGTTTCTGTGGAAGGGGAAGCCCTTGGTCCTGCCAAGACTGAACCCCCAGTGAACGTGATTGTTGGGGGGAGGGTGGTAATGGGGGGAGGATGGGGAGGGGAACCCCAATATAGAAGGGGAGGGGGATGTTGGCCCGGAAACCGGGAAAGGGAATAACAATCGAAATGTAAATAAGAAATACTCAATTTAATAAAGATTAAAAAAAACATTTCTGTGGTGAATGTGTGTGTGTGTGTGTGTGTGTGTGCGTGTGTGTGTGTGTGTACATGTGTGTGTGTGTATATGGGTTTGTGGTGAGCATATGCATACCTGTTCCCATGCATAGGAATACACACATATGTGTCCATGAGTGCCCAAGACGGATGTCAGGAGTCTTGATCACTCTACCATACTTATTGAATCAGTGTGTCTCAGCTGAAGCCACAGCTCACCAAGATATCTAGTTTAGCCAGTCAGGTTGTTTCCGGGATTCCTTGTCTTTGTCTTCCTCCCACTGGCATCGTGTCAGGATACCCAGCATTTATGTGGATTATGGGGACCTAACTCTGATCCTCCTTGAATCTTTAACCAGGGAGCCATTTTTCTAAACCAATTTTTAAATATTTAATTGAAACCTGCTAATTGTACATACTTAGGAAGTCCAGCATAATATTTTAACACATGTATACATTATGTAATGATCAGATCAAGATAACTGGTGTGTTGATGTTTTAGATACACATCCTTTCTTAGTGTTATAAACATTAAAAATTCTTTTTAAACTCAGATAGCATTTTATTTGTTCTTTAAGAGTTTCATACAATATGTTTTGGTTGTATTCACTCCCCGTGCATCTTTCCAGATCCACTCTCCTTTCTTTACTTATCTAACACTGTGAGGTTTTTTTTTTTAACTCATTAAGACCAAGTTGTTCTGCTCAAATATTCTTGGGTCTGTGGCCTTCCAGTGGATTGCAGTTGGTTAACCAGGTGCTATACTCTTAGAGAAGACCATCTCTTCCTCCCCTAGCTAGCAGTTACCCATAGCTCTACAGCTAGTAGTGGAATTTCCTTCCCAGTTTCATCTGAATGTTCGGGTTTGGTGTGGCTTGGGCTTGCAGAGGTTTGGTACACGCTTGCCTAACTGCTGTGAATGCCTATGTGTAGCTGGCTTGATATAACCAAAAGATGCTGTTTCCTTGTTGTCATCCATTGCTTCTAGTTCTTGCACTTTTTCTGCTCCCTCTTCTGCAATGATCCCTGAGCCATGGGAGGAAGGGGTCTGACTTATATGTTCCATTTAGGGCTTAGCATTCTGTAGTCTCTTATTCTGTGCCAATTGTCAGTCTCTGTGTTAATCACTATCTACTACAAATACAGGCATCTCAGATGAGGGCTGTGCAATGCATTGATCTATGTGTATAGTGAAAGGTCATAAGAGTTTAATATTATGCTACATTTGCGAAATGTAGTAGGTTCAACCTTAGGAATTATAACTTGCCTAGCCAGAGGCTCTTGCCCTTATAAGAGTGTGGGGGGAGCACCCTATCAGAGGCAAAGTGGATAGGGGAATGGAAGGGGGAACAGGAATGGGGACAAAATTTGGAATGTAATAAAAATAAAACAATTTAATAAGACAAAAATTACAAGACTATGAAAAATAAAAATAAGGCTTAATACCATGTTCCTTATTAAACATCAACATAGCTCTTATTTAAATATTTACTTACTTCAGTGTAGATAGTTTAAATACAGTAAGGTATAACACATCCAAAAAAGTTATGACATTGAGATCTACATTAATAGCAATCAAAGTAGACATTAGGATAAATGGTCTAATTAGAGTTGTAGAGCATTTTTTCTCAATGATAGTTCTACAAATTTGTTAAAAATATGCAAAATTATTAAAAGTCTGAGGCTAATTATGGAGGTATAGTATAAAATAGGCACTAACAAACCAAAATGAAGTAGAAATTCCTATAATTGCAAAGTTGACACTTCTTTTTGATATTTTAGAAAACAACTGAATATAAAATTTGTATGGACATAAATATTTTAATTATCCTACTTTGCCAAACTAATATTTTTAGAACAGGATACCCAACAGCTACAGATCACACATTTTTCTCAGGCATACATATTATATTCACTCAGATATATTATACCCTAAGCCATAAAAAAAATTAAGAAATTTTGAAAAAGTTTGAAACTATAAGAAATGAAGTCAGAGTAAACTGCAAAGCAATAGTAAAAGACAGGAAGAAAAAGAAATAAATTATTTAAAATTAAACGGTAAATCTCCATATAGCATTTAAATAAGAGGTTAAAAAATTCAAAAATAAATGTCATTAAACTAAACACTAAAATTCGTGAAATGCAATAAAGAATTGATTAAAATGAGCTGTAAAATTTAAGTACGTTAGAAGGAAACTGCAAAAGAAAAGTTTATACTAAATATTTAAGGATTAATATCAGTTCTAGAAAAAAATTCTTCCAGATAAAATATTTTAAATGCTAAAACTTATTTCAGATACTCAAAAAATGAGTAAATAATGAGCAAAGAAGAATAAAAGTAAATTTACTTCATGAAAAAGCATAAATAATTATACAAAATAATAGCATTATTCAGCTTGAAATATGGATCTTAGTACAAAATATATTCATAAGCGTCATCACAGAAGTAAAATCTACATATCATTAAAAATGTAAGCAATATAATACCCATTACATTAGAAATATATCCAAACATAATGATTATTTCAATAGTAACAGTAAAATACTTGGTAAAATATAAATTATTTTATATATAATATGCCGGAAATATAACAATTGCAATATGATCTTTATCTTGATAAAAATGTGCCTATGAAAGTTAAAAACCTTCCATATTTAATGCCAAAAACTATAAAATTGCATAGTTAAGACTGGTATTGAGTCCCACGGTTTGTAGTCATAATTTCACTGGAGGTCCTATCTCTTATATAAGTCACAGTAAGAAGCAAAAATTTATGACATTTTGGAGGATGAACTAAAAAGTATCTTTATATTTAGACATCATAATATTTGTGCAACACATTATAGAATCTAAGCCTATCTCAAATCAAAAGTGAATTTAGTGCTCACAGAACAAAAGACCATTGTAATATATATAACAAATGTATCTATATATTAATATATAAAATATTTTCATATAAAACAGAATATAAATATTATTACTAATGAATGACCATGTATAAAATAAAGGATTTAGATATTAATTTAGAGATTCACATAACTCTATTGATGTTAAGCAAAGCATTGAGGATCCTAAATAGTTTTTTATCGATTATTTTATTTATTTATATTTCAAATGTTATTTATTGATTATTGATTATTTTATTTATTTATATTTCAAATGTTTCCCATCACAGTATTAGGTGCTCAACCCCCCCCATCCCACACCCCTACCTCCCCTTTGCCTCTAAGAAAGTACGCCCCTGCCCACCCACCTACTCCTGCTTCGCCCCTCTAAAATCCCTCTTCACTGGGGCAACAACCCTTCACAGAACTAAGCACCTCCCTTCCTACTGATGCCAGATAAGGCAATGCTCTGCTACATGTAGCAGGAACCATGAGTCCACCCATGTATACTCTTTGGTTGGTGGTTTAGTCTCTGGAAGCTTTGTGATGTCCAGTTACTTGATATTGTTGTTCTTCTTATGGAATTGCAATCCCCTTAAGCTCCTTTAGTCCTTCGTTATCTGTTCCATTGGGGTCCCCAGGATCATTTCAATGATTGGTTGTGTCTGTATATGTCTTAGGTGCTGGCAGAGCCTCTCAAAGGACAATCATACCAGGCTCCTGTCTGCAAGCACTTCTTGCATTAACAATGGTGTCAAAACAAAACAAAACAAAACAAAACAAAACAAACAAAACAAAACAAAACAAAAAACCCAATGGTGTCAAGGTTTGGTGTCTGCAGGTGGGATGGATCCCAAGGTGGTGCATTCTCTGGATGGCCTTTCCTTTTGTTTCTGCTCCATTTCTTGTCCCTGCTTTTCCTTTAAACAGGAACAATTCTAGGTTAAACATTTTGAGATGAATGAGTAGCCTCTTCCCTCAACTAGTAGCCATGGTTATGTACTTAGGTTGCTACATTCAGGTTCTATCCGTTGAATATTTTGAATAATGTTATCCCATCTCCATTGGATCTTGGAAACCTCTTGTATCCCTGGTTTCTGGGATTTTCTACTAGTTCCCCAGGGTCCCCATCACCACTGCTACACATTTTTATTCATTCTCCTGGCCCTCTAGACTTCTCTCCTGTCTTTTCTCATACATAATTCCATCTCCTTTTATCCCTCCTTCTCCTCTCTCCCACCTAGATCCCTCTCTCCCTTTTCACCCTCCCCCCATGATATTTTTGTTCCCTTTTCTTAGTGGGATTAAAGCATCCACACTTGGACTTGTTCTTTGTTAAGTTTTTTATGATCTGTGTATAAGTGGGTATTCTAAGCTTTTGGGGTAATATCCCCTTATCAGTAAGAACATACCATGTATGTCTTTTTATGTCTGGATTGCCCCACTCGGGATGATACTTTCTAGTTCCATCCATTTTCTTAATAATTTGCTGAAGTCATTGTTTTTAATAGCTGAGTAGTAATCCATTATGTAAATGTACCATATTTTCTGTATCCATTCCTCTGTTGAAGGAAACCGGGGTTCTTTCTAGTTTTGGCTATTATAAATAAGGCCTCTAAGAACACAGGGGAGCACGTGCCCTTGTTATATGTTGGAGCTTACTTTGGGTATATGCCCAGTAGTGGTATATCTCGGACTTCATGTAGAACTATTACCAATTTTCTGAGGAATCACCAGACTGATATCCGGAGTAATTTAAACAGTTTACTGGCATAGATGTGGAGAAAGAGGAGCACTTCTCCATTGTATGTGGGATTGCAAACTGGTAAAACCACTCTGGACATCAGTCTGGAGGTTCCACAGAAAATTGGACATTCCACTACCTGAGGACTCACCTATACCTCTCCTGGGCATATATCCAAAAGACGCTCCAACATACAACAAAGTCACATGCTCCACTATGTTCATAACAGCCTTATTTATAAAAGCCAGAAGCTGGAAAGAACCCAGATGCCCTTCAACAGAGTAATGGATTCAAAAAATGTGGTACATTGACACTTAGCTATCAAAAATAATGATTTCATGAAATTCATAGGCAAATGGATGAACTACAAAGTATCATCCTGAGTGAGGTAACTCAATCACAGAAAAACACACTTGGTTTGCACTCATTGATAAGTGGATATTAACCCAAAGGCTGGAACTAACCAAGATGCAATTCACAGACCACAGGCAGCTCAAGAAGAAGGATGACCAAAATTCGGACGCTCCCACTCCTTCTTAAAAGGGGAAAAATACCCATAGGAGGGGATATGAAAGCAAAGTTTAGAGCAGAGACTGAAGGAATGGCCATTCAGAGCCTGCCTCACATGTTGCCCATATATATTAGTTTTGCCAGAATTTTATTGATTATTTTTGCATAGATATTCATTAGCAATATTAGTCTGAAGTTCAATTCATTTATTGTGTCTTTGTGTGGTTTAGGTATCACAATTACTGTGGCTTCATAGAATGAATTAGGTAGTGTTCCTTCTGTTTATATTCTATGGAATAGTTTGAGGAGTGTTGGTAATAGCTCTTCTTTGAAGATCTGGTAGTGTTCTTCACTAAAAGCATCTGGCCCTGGAAATTTTTAGTTGGGATGTTTTTAATGACTTCTTCTACTTCCTTAGGGGATATGGGACTGTTTAAAGAATTTACCTGCTATTAATTCAAATTTGATATGTGATATCTGTCAAAAAAAGTCACCCATTGCATCTAGATTTTCCAGTTTTATTGAGTAAAGGCTTTTTTAGTAAGATATGATGATATTTTTCAATTTCGTCCATTTCTGTTTTTGGGTCTTTCCTCACTATGCCACAAGGATGCTTGCTAACCTATGTTCATAGCAGGCTTATTCATACTAGCATGCAAATGGTAACAAACTTGATTTCACTCAACTGAAGAATGGATAAGTAAAATATGGTACATCTACACGATGGAATACTATTCAACCCTTAAAAAACAAATACATCGAGACAAGCCTGGGAAACCAGAAGTGACTGCTCCCTGCACACACATCTCGGACGCCAGAGGAAAAAGCCAAAGACCATCTCGAACCCTGGTGCACTGAAGCTCCCGGAAGGGGCGGCACAGGTCTTCCTGGTTGCTGCCGCTGCAGAGAGCCCGTGGGGAGCACCCCACGAGCGAACCTGAGCCTCGGGACCACAGGTAAGACCAAATTTTCTGCTGCAAGAAAGCTGCCTGGTGAGCTTGGGACACAGGAAAGCAGAATTTCTGTAGGACCGGGCACGTTCTGTGTTTACCGGAAGTCCCACACCCGCGGATCCCGGCCCGCAGCAGCTCTCTGGTCCCAGACCCGGTGAGAGAGAGACCCAACCGCCTGGTCAGGTGGGCACTCCTGAAGCTGCAGAGCGGAAGAGACCACCAACTCTGCTCACCCCTGCCCACATCCCTGGCCCAAGAGGAAACTGTATAAGGCCTCTGGGCTCCCGTGGGGAAGGGCCCAGGAGCGGCAGGACCCCTGTGCCTGAGACACCGCCGGAACCTGAAAGAAACAGACCGGATAAACAGTTCTCTGCACCCAAATCCCGTGGGAGGGAGAGCTAAACCTTCAGAGAGGCAGACAAGCCTGGGAAACCAGAAGTGACTGCTCCCTGCACACACATCTCGGACGCCAGAGGAAAAAGCCAAAGACCATCTGGAACCCTGGTGCACTGAAGCTCCCGGAAGGGGCGGCACAGGTCTTCCTGGTTGCTGCCGCTGCAGAGAGCCCGTGGGGAGCACCCCACGAGCGAACCTGAGCCTCGGGACCACAGGTAAGACCAAATTTTCTGCTGCAAGAAAGCTGCCTGGTGAACTCAAGACACAGGCCCACAGGAACAGCTGAAGACCTGTAGAGAGTAAAAACTACACGCCAGAAAGCAGAACACTCTGTCCCCATAACCGACTGAAAGAGAGGAAAACAGGTCTACAGCACTCCTGTCACACAGGCTTATAGGACAGTTTAGCCACTGTCAGAAATAGCAGAACAAAGTAACACTAGAGATAATCTGATGGCGAGAGGCAAGCGCAGGAACCCAAGCAACAGAAACCAAGACTACATGCCATCATCGGAGCCCAATTCTCCCACCAAAACAAACATGGAATATCCAAACACACCAGAAAAGCAAGATCTAGTTACAAAATCATATTTGATCATGATGCTGGAGGACTTCAAGAAAGACATGAACACACTTAGGGAAGCACAGGAAAACATTAATAAACAAGTAAAAGCCTACAGAGAGGAATCGCAAAAATCCCTGAAAGAATTCCAGGAAAACACAATCAAACAGTTGAAGGAATTAAAAATGGAAATAGAAGCAATCAAGAAAGAACACATGGAAACAACCCTGGATATAGAAAACCAAAAGAAGAGACAATGAGCTGTAGATACAAGCCTCACCAACAGAATTCAAGAGATGGAAGAGAGAATCTCAGGAGCAGAAGATTCCATAGAAATCATTGACTCAACTGTCAAAGATAATGTAAAGCGGAAAAAGCTACTGGTCCAAAACATACAGGAAATCCAGGACTCAATGAGAAGATCAAACCTAAGGATAATAGGTATAGAAGAGAGTGAAGACTCCCAGCTCAAAGGACCAGTAAATATCTTCAACAAAATCATAGAAGAAAACTTCCCTAACCTAAAAAAAGAGATACCCATAGACATACAAGAAGCCTACAGAACTCCAAATAGATTGGACCAGAAAAGAAACACCTCCTGTCACATAATTGTCAAAACACCAAACGCACAAAATAAAGAAAGAATATTAAAAGCAGTAAGAGAAAAAGGTCAAGTAACATATAAAGGGAGACCTATCAGAATCACACCAGACTTCTCGCCAGAAACTATGAAGGCCAGAAGATCCTGGACTGATGTCATACAGACCCTAAGAGAACACAAATGCCAGCCCAGGGTACTGTATCCAGCAAAACTCTCAATTAACATTGATGGAGAAACCAAGATATTCCATGACAAAACCAAATTTACACAATATCTTTCTACAAATCCAGCACTACAAAGGATAATAAATGGTAAAGCCCAACATAAGGAGGCAAGCTATACCCTAGAAGAAGCAAGAAACTAATCGACTTGGCAACAAAACAAAGAGAATGAAAGCACACAAACATAACCTCACATCCAAATATGAATATAAAGGGAAGCAATAATCACTATTCCTTAATATCTCTCAATATCAATGGCCTCAACTCCCCAATAAAAAGACATAGATTAACAAACTGGATACGCAACGAGGACCCTGCATTCTGCTGCCTACAGGAAACACACCTCAGAGACAAAGACAGACACTACCTCAGAGTGAAAGGCTGGAAAACAACTTTCCAAGCAAATGGTCAGAAGAAACAAGCTGGAGTAGCCATTCTAATATCAAATAAAATCAATTTCCAACTAAAAGTCATCAAAAAAGATAAGGAAGGACACTTCATATTCATCAAAGGAAAAATCCACCAAGATGAACTCTCAATCCTAAATATCTATGCCCCAAATACAAGGGCACCTACATACGTAAAAGAAACCTTACTAAAGCTCAAAACACACATTGCACCTCACACAATAATAGTGGGAGACTTCAACACCCCACTCTCATCAATGGACAGATCATGGAAACAGAAATTAAACAGTGATGTCGACAGACTAAGAGAAGTCATGAGCCAAATGGACTTAACGGATATTTATAGAACATTCTATCCTAAAGCAAAAGGATATACCTTCTTCTCAGCTCCTCATGGTACTTTCTCCAAAATTGACCATATAATTGGTCAAAAAACGGGCCTCAACAGGTACAGAAAGATAGAGATAATCCCATGCATGCTATCGGACCACCACGACCTAAAACTGGCCTTCAATAACAATAAGGGAAGAATGCCCACATATACGTGGAAATTGAACAATGCTCTACTCAATGATAACCTGGTCAAGGAAGAAATAAAGAAAGAAATTAAAAACTTTTTAGAATTTAATGAAAATAAAGATACAACATACCCAAACTTATGGGACACAATGAAAGCTGTGCTAAGAGGAAAACTCATAGCGCTGAGTGCCTGCAGAAAGAAACAGGAAAGAGCATATGTCAGCAGCTTGACAGCACACCTAAAAGCTCTAGAACAAAAAG